>NC_053128.1:16173877-16331861 GCF_010015445.1 Perca fluviatilis | reverse complement strand
GTGTCCAAAAAAAAGTGATAAAGTTATAGTTAGTACTCGACAAAGAGTGACAAAAAGTCATAAAGGTATAAGGAGTATGTTGAAAAAAGTCATTACATGAGGTATGCAGAAAAGTGAGGAAAAAGCATATATTATACAGGTCGAAAAACTGGATAAAAGTCACAGGTATAGGTATGTGGACAAAAGTGATAAAAGGCATATCTTTATAGCATTAATTACCGAAAAATGAGGGGAAAAAGTATAGGTTGGAAAAGTATAATGGAAAAGTAAGGTAGTAAAAAAGTCATAAGGTATAGGCATGTGGAAAGTTATAAAAAGTAACAATTATAGTAGTCGAAAAAAAGTGATGTGAAAAAAAGTTAGGAAAAGGTATAAGTTACGAAAAGAGGATGAAAAAGGCATAGTATAGGTATATGAAGAAGTATAGGTATGTCAAAAATTAAAGTATTGTATAGTATGTTAAAAAAGTCTTAAAAGTCATATGTACGACAAAAGTAACGATATGTTGAAAAGTCATAGTATATTATGTGAAAAAGAGGTGAAAAGTTATAGTATGTCTAAAAATATGGTATGTGAAAAAAGATAAAGTAGTTTAGAAAATAAAAGGAAAAGGGGCATAGTAAGTATGTCGATAAAAGTGGTAAAAAAGTCATGAGTATGGGTATGTTGACAAAGAAAGTTAGGAAAAAGTATTCGTATTTGAAAAAGAAGGAGGAAAAAGGCATAAGTGAGTATGTGAAAGAACAGAAAAGGTTAGGAAAAAGGCACGGTATAATTATGTTGAAAAAGTATTCATTGAGTATGTCAAAAGTGAGGGAAAAGGCTATAGACAGGTCGAAAGATTTAAGAGTCACTGGGTATGGAAAAAGAGTGATAAAAGAGAGTATAATGTCGAAAAAGTGGGAAAAATTGGTATGTTGAAAAAATGTAGTATTAAAAAGAGTGAGGGAAAAAGCATAAGTATAAGTCGAAAAAATTGATTAAAGTCACAAGTATGGTATGTCGAAAAAGTGATAAAGTCATAGTATAGCATGTTGAAAAGTCAGGTATAGTATGTCGACAAAAGTGGTAAAAAGTCATATTATAGCATGTTAAAAAATCAAAAAAGTCATGGTATAGTAGGAAAAAGTCATAAGGTATAGTATATCGAAAAGTGAAAAAAAGTCATAGCATTTGAAAAAAATAAAAACACAGAGTGAATTGAAAAAGAACGTAATATGTCAAAAAAGTTAGGGGAAAAAGGCATAGTATGGTATGTGAAATAAATTGATAAGTCATAGTATAAGTATGTTGAAAAGTAGAGAAAGTAATAACGTAATATGTCGAAAAAGAAAAAATAGGTATGGTATGTCGAAAAAGTGAAAAAAAATGAGTAATGTCGAAGTTAGGAAAAATAGTAAGTATGTCGAAAAAGTAAGAAGACAAAAGTAAAAGGCATAGTGATAAGTATGGTAAAAAGTGGGGAAAAGGCAAGGTATAGCGTCTGAAAAATTAAAAAATAAGTATAGTAGTCGAAAAAGTGATAAAAAGGCATAGTATAGTATGTCAAAAAGTGAGAAAAGGCATAGTATAGCGCCAAAAAAGATAAAAGGCATAGTGGATAAAAAAAGGATAAAAGGCATAGTATAGTATGTCGAAAAAAGGTTAAAAAGGCATAGTATAGCATGTCAAAATAAGATAAAAAAGTAGTATAGTACGTAAAAAAGATAGTATAGTATGTGAAATAAAAATATTAAGTAGTATGCCAAAAAAGGGAAAAAAGGCATAGTATAGTATAAAAAAAGTGATAAAAAAGTCATAGTATAGCATGTCAAAATAAGTGATAAAAAAGGCATAGTATAGTATGTAAAAATGTATAGTATAGTATGTCGAAAAAGTGATAAAATTCATAGTATAGCATGTCAAATAAGAAAAAAAGTAATAGTATAGTGCGAAAAGTGACAAAAAGCAGGGAAAAGTAGTATGTCAAAAAAGTGAAAAGTATTATTAGTATTTGAAAAAGTGAAAAGTCATAGTATAGTATGTCAAAAAGTGAAAAAGGATAGTTAGAAAAAAAAGGAAGGAAAAAAAAAGGAAAAAAAAAGAAAAAGAATAGAAGTATAAAAAATGATAAAAAAGTATGAATATAAAAAAGAAGTAGGAAGGAGAAAAGGGTATAGAAGAATAAAAGTCATAGTATAGTATTAAGGATAAAAAGAAGAGATAGTAAGTATAAAAAAGTATAGTATAATATTAAATAAGGATAAAAAATATAGATGTTAAAAATATAGTATATCTAAAAAATTAAAGAGAGGTAGAAAAACAAGCATAGTATCAGGAAAAGATAAATAGTAGAAAAAGGATAGGATAGTAGTGGGAAAAAAAAAGAAAAGATAGAGGTGAAGGATAAAAAGTCATAGCATAGTATGTCTAAAAAAGAAAAAAGTAATAAAAAAAAAAAGTTAGAAAAGGATAGTACAAAAAAGGAAAAAAGGTGAGATAGTATGTCCAAAAGAGGAGGAGTAGAAGAAAAAAAAAAAGAGATAGTCCATCAAAAGTGATAAAAGGTAAATAGTCGAAATAAGTCATAGTATAATATGTCAAAAAAGCTATAGTAGAGCAAAAAGTGTAAAAAAGTAAAGTATAGTATGTCAAAAAAGGAAAAAAAGTCATAGTATAGTATAAAAAAGTGATAAAAAAGGATAGTATAGTATGTCGAAAAACGTGGATAAAAGTATAGTATAGATCAAAAAAAGAAAAAAGTATAGTATAGTATGTCTAAAAAAGGATGAAAAAGAAGAAGTTAAAAGTATAGATGGAAAGGGAAAAAAGTCATAATGGTAGTGAAAAAGGAGGAAAGGTAGGTATAGTATGGTCAAAAAAGTGAAAAAAGTCATAGTATGGTATGTCAAAATAAGTGATAAAAAGGATGATAGTAATGTCTAAAAGTGATAATCATAGAAGCATGTTGAAAAGTCATAAAAAAGTCTAGTATAGCATATCAAAAAAAGTGATAAAAAGGCATAGTATACATATCAAAAAGTGATAAAAAAGTATAGTATGTCAAAAAGTGATAAAAAGGCAAGAGCATGGAAAAAAGTCATAGATAGTATCGAAAAAAGTGATGAAAAAGGATAGTATAGCATGTCGAAAAAGTGAAAAGGAATGACAGAGGGGGAAAAAAGTGGATAAAAAGGAAATAGTATGTCGAAAAAAGTGATAAAAAAGTCATAGTAAAGAGACAAATAAGTGATGAAAAGAATAGTATAGTCAAAGTGGATTAAAAAATGTCGAAAAGTGGAGGAAAAGGTATAGTATGTCAAAAAAAGTCATAGTATGGCATGTCAAAATAAGTGATAAAAAAGGCGTAGTATAGTATGTCGAAAAAAGTGATAATTCATAGTATAGCATGTTGAAAAAAAGTCATAAAAAAGTCATAGTATAGTATGTCGACAAAAGTGATAAAAAGTCATAGTATAGTATGTCGAAAAAAGTCATAGTAAAGTATGTCGAAAAAAGGTATAGTATGTCGAAAAAGGGAAAAAAGTCATTATGTAGTATGTTGAAAAAAGTGATAAAAAGTCATAGTATAGTATGTTGAAAAAAGTCATGAAAGGCAGTGTGTTGAAAAAAGTCCTAGTATGTCGAAAAAAGTAATAGTATAGTTTGTTAAAAAAAGTCATAAACAGTCATAGAATGACGAAAATGCCGTACATGCCATAAAATGCACATAAAAAAATTGTTTCCATCCATAAAATTGGCAATACATTTTTTTTTTCAAATGAAATGTTTTGTATGCCTGTAAAACAAATAAAAAAATAAATGTTTGAATGTATTGTTTCTGTATTTACTTCATTCTGCACTGGTAGGAAGCAGGTCTTGAACCCAACGTGGGTACCTTATGTGTATGCTGTTAACCCTGAGATGAGGGAACCTCTGGGTTTTTCAGAGGGGAGGTTAATCAAACCTGAGAAAGAGAGAGGTAACTCCAGCCCGTTTCAGAAAGGGAGGTAACTTCACCTCAGAGTCAGTTACTATGGTAACTGAGCCTGAACCTAACCTGGTCGGGAGCAGGTTTTCTTCAATAAACCTTGAGTTTCTCTCAGTCTCCTCCCCCTGACACAGCGCTCTTTCATGTCATTTCATTCATTCAGTCAGTCTGTATCAGGCGCATTTCAGCACAGTTTGTTATCTGCATGAATAAATAAACAGGGTTGGTTTATTAACCATGTTAGGCAGACTATAAAAGTTTTTTTTCTCGAACATGGCATTTCCTTTCGTCGACGATCCCATGATGAAGAAGCTGTATTACTTCACAGGGAGTTAAACATACTTCGAGTGATGATATTGAGGCCCCGACTATAGATGTATTTTCATTTCCAGCTAACTACCTATTCGAGCGGTAACTTTTTTTCTTCACAGTCTATCGCAAATGTACATAACCTTATCCGTCCTCATATCACTAACGTCACCCATCAAGGACATGCTCTTACATCCCAGCAGGTTTATTTGTGTCGCATTACGTTTTTTTGCAAACAGCAGTTTTCTTTACAACATTGGTGATGCGGAGCATATGAGTAAAGCCGCTGTAGCAAAGCGCCGAAGAGTGCAACTCGATCACTCTGAAACGTGTTTTAAACGTTTTTGTAGTGTTCCCTGGACATGAACCAGTAAGAGCCATTAAAAAGGAGTTCCACAGGATTGCAGGTGAATGATGATTTGAAATAAAAGATTATGAATTATAATTATGTTAATGATGGTGCTGCAGCCTCAGAATGGGATTAGTAGGCCTAGTACTTTTTCGCCCGCAGTATTGCATTTTCTCCCATGCAAATTCTCTCACTTTTGCAGCAGCCACTGTGTTGCTTTTTTAACCAAAGTCAAAGTATATTATGTCGGAAAAAGTGATCAAAAAAAGTCCAAAAAAAAGTCACAGTATGTCAAAAAAGTGATAAAAAAAGTCATAGTATAGTATGTCGAAAAAAGTCATAAAAAAGTCATAGTATAGTGTTTTTTCAATCAATTGTTTGCTCTATAAAATGATGGAACATATCACATCAACATGCCTCTCACAGAAGAGTAACAGTTCTTAGCTGAGCTAACAGATTTGGAGGGAGGTTTTGTTTGAGTTAACCCTGAGATGATACATTTTCCATACATTTTCCATTTCTCCAGCTACTGTACAACAAATGCAGTATAATACAACAAAACCCTGTAACAATAAATCCTAAGTTTATGTTAAAACTGTTTTACTGTTAAATTGCATTGCATGATACTGAGAGCTGTTTCTAATATTTTGTCTACCTGCACGTGTCACAACTCATCACAGGTAATGGTCTAAGTGTGGACTTGAAAGTGATTTCACAAATTGTATAATTTTAAGTATTTTAGATGTCTGAAGAAATATTTAGTATTTCACAGAAAAGAAGCAGTATTGTAAAGCAGACTTTTCTTCCATTTTTGCACCCTAATAATCATCATGTGACCCCTCAGATTTTTGTCCACCAGGTTGTTATTTTGTTAAATAAAGCATAGAAAATAAATAAAATAATGCATGTAATTCAGCTTGTTGGCTTTTAAGTTAAATGCCCAGTGGATGACATGCATTATAAAAACCTCTCAGTATAATGCAATACACTTAAACATCACGGCAAACTAAAGCCTTCAAAATGACCATGACATTGAATCAACAACTAAAAATAATGTAATAACCTTCCTGAAGGTATATCTGTTCAGGATGTGTCCCTGCCTTTGGTCTGTACTGCAAACTGAGATATGCCCAACTATCCCCCAACACCATGAATAAGAATAAGTAAAGACCATGGACGGATGCAACCAGTAGGCTACAGAAAGATGAGTAAATGTAGGATTTTCCGAATTAGAGTTACCGACCATAGACTGATACAGACTGACTTTTTGTGTTATTTTGGGCACAAGGGAGAGTGCTAAAGATAACAGAGATTATCATAAATGAAAAGCTATAACACCTGTGGGCCACACACATGCACGTGCACATACACACACACACACACACACACACACACATATGCATGCATGCATGCACATGCACATGCACACACACACACACACACACACACACACACACAGCAATGGATTACACATAGCAATGGATGATTAATCCAACTTTATTGATGTGTCCTACAATCGCCTACCCTCCCTGGGGAACGCAGACTTGCATCAGCTAATTAATGAGCGTGCAGGGGGGAATTTAGGTCACAAGAAGGGAGAAGAGAAAAATCAATACATCACAGGGAAGAAAGCGGAGGGCCAACAAAATGGGGTGAATGAGTACAGGCTCCCAGGTTATGAGAGTCTTTTGACAGAAAGACAAGGTTGACAGTAAAGAAGAGGTGCCATTGTGCTGGTCTGGTGGCAGACAATGACCCCACTCTGGACTGAATTACTGCGACAGGCAGCAAGAGATTTAGAGAGCCTTTTTTTTTTTTATGAGGCAGGGGAAGTGGGGAGACAAGGGGAAGTTTCTGCCCTCAAACAGATGGACAGTTTGATTTATAAAAGGTCATATGTAACGGTCCAGCGCCACATACTGTATATCTCTCTCTTTCCATCCACACAGCGCCGCTCTTTTTCCCTCCCTTCCTCCCTCTTGTTCTGCTGCTCTCATTCTTTTCCCCCTGCCTACAGGCTTTTGGAAAAATTGGGACAAAAAGGACTTAAACAGGTAAGTGGGTCACACCTTTTGTTGCCGTAGTGAAAGTACTTCTGTGACGTGTGAATACAAAAATAGAGTGTCAACACAGAAAGGTCCCCGTACAAAAGTGTATTAGTACCACTTACTGAACCTAAAATCATTACATGAAGGTAATAATACAATATGTAACTTAGGAGCTGGTCACATTTTTATAAACTAAACAATTACACCAAAAAAAAATCAATAGATAAATCAGAAATAAAAAATAATAATGACTTGCAGTCATCCACCAAAGCATACCCTATACACAAAAAGACCATCCATTATTGATCTCCATATACCCATTTGATTTTCTATGTGTCACACTGCAGCTGGTCAGTTATGACAGTGCTGAGACGGATGCATGTAAACATTAGGAGGCACACACATATCCAGTCATTCTTTGCAGCTGCTGGGTAACAATAACATTCACACTTAAGACACATTCAGTACCTACACACTCCTATATCGTTCCCGTTTCTTATTTTATTCCAACATTTTGACCGGAACCAAAATGGAACCAACCTAAGAAAGACTATTTCTGGTCAAAATGTTTGCCTTTTTAGGTAAAATTACAGAAGATTGGAGGGAGAAAGCTGTGTGGGAGTATTTTTTCGAAACAGATGCAGTCTTAATAAATTATAACTTAGATGTGAGTTCAGGTTTTACTGCACTTGGGATCTTCCACAAAAGCAACAATTCTGACTGATTTTGAGGCCTCACAGCTGAAATCATTCTGCTGCAGTCACTTCTCTTCACTACCCTCGAGTTCAGAGCTCCGTCAGCACGCAGCTACCACTTGTGTAAATCTTCCCCTCTCAGCATGTCTCTGCCGTCTAAAACATGGGACACTTTGTTCCAGAACAGAAGCAGCAGCAGCCATATCCCAACATGCTCCATTCTTAGTAAAAAAGCTCTCAATAGATGATTTTCCAAACTGCAGCACCGGGTGTCATTTGAGGTAAACCAGTTAATTTTAGTGCATTATATTCACCGTAAAAAAGTTCCTGCAATTGCAAATGGGAGCGTTAAAAGAGCACTCGACATTTGAGAGCTTTAAAACAAGATGTTGTCTGAATGTTTAAAAAACTACTATGGAAATAATTCCTGCTGGAGGTGGATCAAAAGGTGCAGAGTATTTTTTAAGTGGGTTGTGTAATGCCTTTATTTTACCATTTTTTTCCCCTAGCTGTCAAAACACTGCAATTAAAAGTGCAACGCGAAAAAGCCAAAGGAGACAGATCCAGATTTATCAGGTGGCTTTAACAAAACAAAATAATGCTACAGACATAAATGTCCATCAAGTAGATCTGGCATAATTGGGTAACTTGGGTAAAAGCATGTGCTAATTAAACTATGCCTCAGTGTGATGAGTTATTATGATAAATTAGTACTAAACTTATTAATCGAATAGTCAATCAACAGATAATTCATTAAGAACACGTTTGATAGTTGATTAATCAGTTACACCATTTACCAATCAAAAATACCAACCATTCCAACTTATTTTCTCTGGTTTATATATAAATGTATAATATATACAGTGCCTTGCGAAAGTATTCGGCCCCCTTGAACGTTTCGACCTTTTGCCACATTTCAGGCCTCAAACATAAAGATATAAAACTGTAATTTTTTGTGAAGAATCAACAACAAGTGGGTCCCAATTATGAAGTGGAACGAAATTCATTGGCTATTTCAAACTTTTTTAACAAATAAAAAACTGAAAAAGTGGGCGGTAAAATTATTCAGCCCCTTTACTTTCAGTGCAGCAAACTCTCTCCAGAAGTTCAGTGAGGATCTCTGAATGATCCAATGTTGACCTAAATGACTAATGATGATAAATAGAATCCAGCTGTGTGTAATCAAGTCTCCGTATAAATGCACCTGCTCTGTGATAGTCTCAGAGGTCCGTGTAAAGCGCAGAGAGCATAATGAAGAACAAGGAACACACCAGGCAGGTCCGAGATACTGTTGTGGAGAAGTTTAAAGCCGGATTTGGATACAAAAAGATTTCCCAAGCTTTAAACATCCCAAGGAGCACTGTGCAAGCGCAATATTGAAATGGAAGGAGTATCAGACCACTACAAATCTACGAAGACCCGGCCGTCCCTCTAAACTTTCAGCTCATACAATGAGAAGACTGATCAGAGATGCAGCCAAGAGGCCCATGATCACTCTGGATGAACTGCAGAGATCTACAGCTGAGGTGGGAGACTCTGTCCATAGGACAACAATCAGTCGTATACTGCACAAATCTGGCATTTATGGAAGAGTGGCAAGAAGAAAGCCATTTCTTAAAGATATCCATAAAAGGTGTCGTTTAAAGTTTGCCAAAAGCTACCTGGGAGACACACCAAACATGTGGAAGAAGGTGCTGTGGTCAGATGAAACCAAAATCGAACTTTTTGGCAACAATGCAAAACGTTATGTTTGGCGTAAAAGCAACACAGCTCATCACCCTGAACACACCATCCCCACTGTCAAACATGGTGGTGGCAGCATCATGGTTTGGGCCTGCTTTTCTTCAGCAGGGACAGGGAAGATGGTTAAAATTGATGGGAAGATGGATGGAGCCAAATACAGGACCATTCTGGAAGAAAACCTGATGGAGTCTGCAAAAGACCTGAGACTGGGACGGAGATTTGTCTTCCAACAAGACAATGATCCAAAACATAAAGCAAAATCTACAATGGAATGGTTCACAAATAAACATATCCAGGTGTTAGAATGGCCAAGTTAAAGTCCAGACCTGAATCCAATCGAGAATCTGTGGAAAGAACTGAAAACTGCTGTTCACAAACGCTCTCCATCCAACCTCACTGAGCTCGAGCTGTTTTGCAAGGAGGAATGGGCAAAAATGTCAGTCTCTCGATGTGCAAAACTGATAGAGACCTACCCCAAGCGACTTACAGCTGTAATCGCAGCAAAAGGTGGTGCTACAAAGTATTAACTTAAGGGGGCTGAATAATTTTGCACGCCCAATATTTCAGTTTTTTATTTGTTTAAAAGGTTTGAAATATCCAATAAATTTCGTTCCACTTCATGATTGTGTCCCACTTGTTGTTGATTCTTCACAAAAAATTACAGTTTTATATCTTTATGTTTGAGGCCTGAAATGTGGCAAAAGGTCGAAAAGTTCAAGGGGGCCGAATACTTTCGCAAGGCACTGTACATATATAATGTGTATAAATGTCTTTACATGTCTATCTTTTGCAATAATTGTTTGGACAAAAAAGCAATTTGAAGATGTCATGTACATTGGGCAACTGATGGTCATTTTTCAAAAACAATTTCACATTTCACAGACTATATGATTATTCAAAAATGAAAATAACCATCAGTTGCATACCTTGTTCCAATAAACATTCTATTAAAGCCAAAAACTACACTAGATATTAGCTCATCCTAAAATAATTACAGCGTGTAAAAGCAGAATGAAGCTTGAATCTTACTGCAAGTGGCAAAGCAATGACTAGAGAGCCAGATTTAGAAATAATCACACATTGGTAACTTCAGATTTTCTTGTGCCACATACAGAAACTAAATGCCATGTGGATTTGATTTGTGTCAGAAATGCAAGCTCCAATAGAGGACAAAGTAATTTTTCACAAAAACCTATTCAACAGCGTGCTCCATCTGCTCTGGGCTCTGTAGGGTCCAGTAAATTAAGGTTGTCCGTTATCTCGAGATTTTTCCATTTTTTTTGTCTCGGTTTCAATCTGTCACAGGGTGAGTCAGACGATCACGGCCTCAGGCCTGTACAGGATGGAGCGATAAGAACAAAATGAGATTGCATGTTGTTCTAGTACAGACATTATTAACATGCAGCTGTTGCCTCCTCTTTTTTAAAGCTATTTTATAGTATGTGAGGACACAGAAGTGATGATTCACATACTGTATTACTTTACATAACACATTACAAACATTAACATTTATATTTCAGACATAAAGTTAAGTAAATTAAGCGCTTAAACAGTTACGGTAAATGTAACACCCCCATGCATAAACTAGTGAAGTACTCGTGTACATAACAAAATTCAATCTGTGTGCACGACTGAACTGCTCTCATATACAGTACACCACTTTGACACCTTCACTTTACTGAAACACTCACATAAGTCAGCTACTACAGATTACCTGATTTTCAACAACAACATGCTGAAATATGTGTGAATTTTTCAGCCCACCTGTATGCATGTTATTGGTGAGGGAATTTCTAAAGTGCTATTGTCTGAGAGGAAATGAGTTAATAAGCAACCAGGGACAAGGTAGGAACAACAAGAAGACTATGATCACTAGGACACAGAAGGAAGAAGGATACTGTCTGAAGGAACATTTTATATAAAATAGTCAACAGTCAATTTTGCACTATTGTAGAAGTCCACTCTTTTCCTCCTCTTACCATATCACTATGCCTGTTATGTTTGTGCAAATGTCTGGCAATAAACAGCCCACATTTTCATGCAGAAATTTAACTTTATCTATGATGTCTGTCAGCAACAACCTGTGTCATCCAAGAACAATTAAGGCAAAAAAAGGCCCATTCACACACTTTTCTGGCCATAGCAAGACTTCTGAATACTGGCATCTCTACCTCTAGGTTGTGAAGGTCAATTACGATCCACACAAGAGAACAAACCACTGTTATTTATTGAAATCTATTTAGCAGAATGGTGAGCTTATCAATTAAAATCAATTGCCTCCAACATTTCTTATCAGTGCACTCATAGTTGATTTTTTTAACATCAACTTTCCATCGACTGTAGATGTACAGCAGAAAGTATCAGTATGCATGAGCTGAAAATAAAATCACGTCCTCAACTGGCAGCTTGTGTGGGTCTGAATATGAGTCTGCAGAATCCCAGTCAGGATATGGCTACAGATTTGTGTGTGGGAGTGTGGGTCCTGTGCGCTGTGTGTAATATGTTCACAGACAACCTGCATCGGAGGTCAGGATGAAAACAAAGATGCCTTCACAGCTGCTGGTTGATCCAGCATAAGGTCTGGGCAGAGCTGTTGCCTCTTTCAGCTCTCTGCCAGGCTAATAATATCCTGCTAATGCTGAAGATTGGGAACACGAGGTGAGAGCACCTCGCTGCCCAAGTACGTCACCGGGGTTTGCAGCTGCTAAAATAGAATAACTTTTCCCCAGATACAAACAGGGTCATGGTTTTTTTTAATACGTATGACAACAGAGATATTCCTACATACTTGATAGAGGCTAAAAAAATGAGCAAATACAGAATGCAATGACGTGAATAATGTATTTTTACTCCAGGCATTTACGGGTTTGGTTGTGTATTTTGGGGTTGGTTAGATCAATGAAAGAAACATTTTAAACAGGTCTGGTTACTTTTAGTCTAGCGGCAGCACACAGCTAACAAGGTGGAAATGCAAAGGTTTTCATTTTAATCTCATTGCCAATTTGGTTGGGTGGCTACAGGCCTTAAAATCATGTATGATTATTTTTTTAATTTCCATGCTATTTTTAAACAGTACTGTTCCAAGTGTATGAAAGTTCAGTTACTTTGTCCAATTATTTTGGGCCATGTGAAGCTGGATTCTCTCCACGCTTCCATTGAAGGATTGGCAGTATATGAAACATCCGGACCTCATAAAACTAGATCAGAGCTGTGATTTTGGCAAAAAAAATCTTTACTCATGACGGAAAGATGTACAGTGGTGGAAGGGAGCGGAAAAGATACTAAATGAAAAAGAGGATATTTGAAACGAAGAAGGAACTTGTATTGTTCACTAGAAGCATTCTGCTTTTATTACAGTCGGTAAGAAAAGCAACCAAGTTCCCATTAAAGCCTATAGTCTCACTTCTTCTAGTGTGTATTTTGGACAAAATGAGTCAAAATGTCCCCAACATCAGATCCAATGTTTTTCTACAGACCGTGTTAAATATGTTTCAGTGTCCAAATGTTCACACATCTGTTCCACTCTGTTGGCTAGAGCAATACTGTAAATACGGTTCCATTTTTCTTAGCACTGTCATCATCAACATGGACTTTAGCATCATCCTTCCCTTTTGAAGCTGGGGTGTGTGTGTAGGTGAGTGTTAAGGTCAGCACCAGGGTCTCCAATATCTCACCCACCCAGTCTTCTGATGGCCGCTTGTTTATCACTTTCTACTCTCGCGCTTCGCTCGCCTGTTTGTTCGATTCTGTGCTGGATGGGCTGTCACCACCAGCCCCCTTCCCTTCATGTTTCATTTCTCTATGTATTCACTCTCATTCCCTCTCTGCTGTCCGACAACTCCACATTCAGACACCATCATATCTTACTAATCCAGACCTTTAACATTTTCCTCTGTCCCCCCTTATCCATTTCTCTCAATGCCCATGCCTTCCTGCGATTACCGTTTTTCGTTGCAGGAAAACACCTCCTCCTACAGTTAGTTGTCTCTCTCTCTCAATGTTTGCCAATCCACAGAGATCTGAGGCATTTTGGCAGGGCTGCCCTCAGAGGCATTAGGCCACATTGAGTGAGAAACCAAGTCAGAAAGAAATTACCTTTCCCTAGCCGAGCAGCGAGACAGAGCAGATAGCTGTGACACAAAGGAGTTTAAATCAGATCAATGTGCCCTTTGTCATCTCGCTGTCTGCCCTGTCAGTCTGTGTATCTATCTGCCCATTTGTTTGTTTGTTCCTCAGCATCTATTTTCTGTGTGTCATTAATCTGTCTCTTTCCGAGTATCTTCCTGCCTGTTTGATCCGTTTTGGCTGTGAAACCACAGGTGTCTGAGCAAGTTTATATTTACTACATATATGATATGAAAATCAGATATCACAATATTCTTAACCAAATACATCAATGTCGATATTGCAACAATATTGTACACAATTATGGTTGACAATTGGTGCTTTCACAAAATATTTACACAATGAGATTTTAGATAAATAATCATCAATAATGTGGATATAATGACAAAGTGGGTATAGGCAAATAAACAAATAGAACAGTCTGGTAAGTTCAGAAAATGTACATCACTTTACTGTAATGCAGGCTTTAAAACCAGTAAAAAAAAACACTTTTACCATATTAGCTATATTATGATATCCAAAATCTAAGACGATATCTAGTCTCATATCACGATATCGATATAATATCTATATATTGCCTAGCCCTAGTCTGCACCAAATATTGTACCAATCCATCTAGCAGATGTTGAGATATTTCACATAAAAAGTGAAAACTGCTGGTGGCGCTTCAGGAACATTCAGGGATCACCAAAGTCAGTAGGATTCATCCTCTGTGGACGTACCATCCCTAGAGCCATTCCGCTAGCATGGCTAAAAATTATTAAAAAATTTTATATGTGAAATGTGTTGTGCAATATCCATTTATTTAGGCAAGGTTGGTCAGAGACCTCCTTAAAAGTGCTCATATTATCCTTTTTGTCTTTTCCCCTTTCCTTTATTGTGTCATATATCTTTTTGTACATATTATAAGTTTACAAAGTGAAAAAGCCCAAAGTCCACCCCAAATGGACTTACCATCTTCCAGAGAAGACACTGTTCACAAACTGCTCCAAACCGCTCTATTGTAGTCCAGCCTTTACTTCCGTGATGAACGTGCGTCACTTTGTAACACGCGTTATAATGCTTGCCTCGCTGCTAGCGTGGCACGACCTCATACTCTGCAGCTGACAAGCTAGCAGTGTTTACCTAGCTACTGCACATGTGCAACTCCCAACAAAGATAGGAACAGAAGTGAGATGTCTCACTCTGTAGCCAAAATAGAGAGCTCAACACACATGGTGAAAAGAGGAGCTGCAGCAATGTGCAGTACAACAAAAATATGTTTTTTTTTTAATTAAACCATGTAAACCTATTCTGGTACAACCTCTAAATACAATTATGAACCTGAAAATGAGTATAATATGAGCACTTTAAGCATCGAGCAGCTATTTTGTTGTTGACAAACGCTTTCTCTTGGTTTAGTTTCCATCCATATGTCACTTATTACATCAGCATGTGTGACCGTTTCTATCCTGCTTGTGGTTTTCTTTGCCTGTCAACTGTTCTTTGCCACATTCCTGTATCTCTGCCTGTATCTCCAGGTGTCTCGCCCGCTGTTCGCCATGGTTCTGCAGGGAGGAGAACTGCAGCACAGGACAGAGAGAAGCTTTCTGGTGCTTTGGCTTCACATTCAGCTTCATCATGATGTCCCTAGAACTACAGTAAATCACTAGCCTTCCTGCGAAGGACACATTGTTCCTGATGGTTTTTGGTATGCGCAAACAGAGTTCTCAGAATAAAGGAGCAGTGTTTGTGAGAAGGAAATCTATTGTCAGCTGATGTCTGGTGACATCATTGAGCTTCAATTTTACACCTTTAGCGTCTCTCTTTTTCTCTTTCACATACACACAAGAAGAGAATGAATCAAGCAAGGGTACATTTGTCTATTTAAGTAAACAGAGACAAACATGCCTCATAATTCATCATTTTGGCCTCTGGGAGGACAGCCAGCGCTGGCTTCAGTCTCCCATTCATCTGCAGTGTAACACCGCTGCAGTGGAGCTCCATTCACTCTGGGCAAAGCTTAAATATACCCAATGGACACTTCCCAAAGAACCACTCAAACTTGTTTACATTCTAATACCTGCTAACACTGCAGTTACCATAGTGAGAGTCCCACTGGATCTGCAAATAACACATTCATGCTGTTGTAGTCAGAAATATTGACAAAATAAAATTTTTTTTGGTGTCTTAGATTGTTTTGCTATTTTATATGATGCAAACCCACACCCAGAACATCATATTTCCTTCTTTACAGCTAACTGAAGTTGTAAGTACCCTTAAAGTGCTCTGTTATTGTCCTGAGGTAATGCCATTGTGCGGAAACCATTTTTTAAAATGTTCCTGTTGGTGCATTCAAGGACAACATCAAAGATTTAAAATTTGGCTGCCAGACAGTAATTCTTTTACTGAAAGAAAATTAGGGGCGGGCGATCTGACAATATTAGATCGTGATCAATCTTGAAGGTGTCCACAATCTACTTTTCAGTCTAATTGTAGAGATAGCGGTATTTTATGTTCACTCATATTTGTTATCAAACTTCACATAATCGTATTGACTCGAACATCCGAGCTACGTGAACAAACCAATAGCGTAATGTAGCCAACTAGATGGCTATGCTGGACAAATTACTTTAAGTGGCTCTTCCTTATTGTAAACAATGCAACGTGAGTTACAGTTAGCAGCATTGCGGATGAGGAGCCTGTGCCAAAAAATAACTCATCGTCAGTGGTATGGAAATGGTTTGGCTATGCAGTCTCAAATATTTACCTAGACAAAGTTATCTGTAAACTTTGTCGAGCAACAGTGGGCTCTTCAGTAGGTTATACTGTACAACAAACCTACCACCTTAAAGATCGTGCTTCACGCAGCTTAAAGGGAAACTTCACCGATTAGCATTAAGCTTTGTATCAGTAGAAACCTGTTAGTATTTTTGAATGACCGTGCTTCCCTCCCTCATGTCCCCCTGAGAGGGGAGATCTCTGTATTGTGGGTCTGGAAAAAAGCCTCAGATGACGCAAAATGACGATTTTTGCGTCATCTGAGGCTTTTTTGCCCAGAGGCAAAAGACTACAGCCTGTATTAGGAGCCACTTCCGCATAGTCCAAAGGGGGTTGGACTGACGGCTTTTTCCGGAGATTGCCGAGGAAAAAACAAGTGTCAGCCATCTTGAATCCTCGCTTAGCTTCTCAGCAGGAGCAGAAACTGTTCATCCCGACGGAAATTTTAGAACAACAATTATGTGCATTCAAACTACCACACACGTGTACCACCGGGATACATTGGAACACATCGGAGAATATGCAGACCACTTTATTACAGACGCAATACTCGACACACTACGCAAGCTTTGCCTGCACGGAGACCAGCGATGGTGCTCGATACCTCTGGCCGGTAAACGGACCTCATCAGCGGGGAGCATTGAACGAGTGTGCCGGTGGAAAGCTAACGCTAGCCAGCCATCTGTTCACCAATCCTGCTTGCAAGTGTCCGCTCATTAAACAAACTGGACTACATCCAACTTCAACGAAACTCCCAACGTGAGTTCAGAGACTGCTGTGTTTTTGTTGTTGTGGAAATATTGCTGTGGACAAGCCAGCCTGCTGTCACCGGGTAAGACTACTAGTGGAGGTGGGCTGTGTTACCCCGGACTGCCTGTTGCAGAAATGGGGTGATTTGTATCCAACTAACTGCTAACTGCTGGTGGAGTTTGTGACTGTAAAATGCCAACAATTCTAGCTACATCCCACGCAAATGTACGCTGTGTTTATACTCGATGTTTATACCACAGCCCACCAAGAGCTAATGCTAGTAGCTATGTGTTAGCCTTCTTTTATGGCTTGGTTGAATTCTAATGTACAATGCGGTCTGTTATTTCTTGATAACAGACCGCTGCTAAGGATAACACACCGTTGCCATGCAAAAGCAGAGCGTTGCCATGGACGCAGTTTTGTTCACTCTGGAGGACAGCTATCAATCAATCCGCTGAAAGAAGTCTGGATAATGTATCAGCTGTGGCAACAAAAAAAAGCTTGTTTTAAATGTGTAACACCGCCGAGATCACGGTGAAACGTTTTTCGTGTATATTGTTGAAATGACAATAAAACACACTTGTTGAGTTGATCGTCTCACTGTCTGTCTGTAAAGGGTAGGCGTGGCTTGGGAGTGGCCTCATACAGCAGCAAAGCAAGTGCATTCTGGGATTTGGTGTCTTTCATCCATATGAGCCAAAAACACATTTTCTGGCTTATCTCGGCCTAGAAGGCCCCAATTTCAATTTTCTTTTCACATTTCTACTACATTAGTGACCCAATTTAAAGATATATTCAGCTTTCCAGCGGTGAAATTTCTCTTTAACTTGTCAGCATCCCACGGGACAAAAACAAAACAGTTGTCATTGACCGATGCATTTGAGCAATCAAAAAACCTCAACCAAAGCAGCAAGCGATGTTTATAGAGGTACTGTAATGGAAGAGGTTGAATTAGTGAAGGATATAGTGCCATTTAAAGTTGTTGACAGTAGCTAAGTTTCCATCCGCTTGTCAATCGAATTATCTGAAGTTCGGTAAAAAACCTCATGTGAATAAAGCTGGTGAAAGTGTGTTTCCATCCAGTTGCTTTAAAGCAAATAAAAACCTGTGCGTAATGACGTTACATGCTTTTTTGCGGTCAAATTGGTATATCGAATTGATTTGAGACATTTTAAGGTGTTTCCATTCATTTTTGCACTGAATCGCACAACATTCAAGCAAACATTTGCAAACAAAGTTTTGCTAGACAAAATAGATCGCACCATCTACAAACAAATGATCAATATTGCATAAGTTGTAATAGTGCTTATGTGCCATTGCTATGATGATGCAGATGCACGTAAATGCCTGACGACAACGGAAGTCGTTCCCGGCCTGTGGTGCGGGAACGACAGCGCTCCAAACTGTTCTGGGAGATCGTGGTTCAGAGACACTTCACTGAAACCCTTCGGTTGAAGCATTTTTGCCATTTCCTTCGAGAGTTCCTGATAAATTATGGCATTTCTTAGATTTTCGCTATCTAAAATAGCCGTTATAGTTTGCTCGTAATTTTAAATTCAAAAAGTCTCTCGTCTCCTCGTTTGTCCACTTACATCAACATCTTCGTTGACACCCTCCATGTGTGCAAACAGAGAGGAAATACTGGGCAGAAATGAACTAAAACTTCATCTTCGTTTTGTGGTGGGTTGCAACCATAAAATGACCTAAAACTTAATCGCAATTCATTATTTATTCAGCAAATAACGCTTCCATCAGCATTTATCGCATAAGCCGTATATCGATCAAGATAAAATCCGATGAGACCGAACGTATTTCCTTTGAGTCGATATTCATAAAATTCAATCGAATTTTACTGTTTCCATTAGGCATTTTTCATTCGACATCACTTAATTCGGATAAAAATGTGTGGATGGAAACATAGCTACTGTGGGATTTAAAACACTGTTGAAAACTTTAGATCCTATGAGCTGCCGCAAATATTTTATAATACTGCCATCCAATATTGTGAATGTCCAATATTTTTATGACTTATTGGCCAGTAAGATATTTTTCAGAATTTCAAAATGCAATTTTGTGTTTACATTTTGCTACTTTTTCTATTTGAGTTGTGTGTACTTCAAAAGTGTTATTTTATGATTATGTTATATTTTGGTTTCTGTTTACAACTTCAAATAAACTCAGGTTTAATCACCATTTTAAAGCTGTGTTGCATCTTTAATGCAATGTTGTGTTTTAGTGGTGCAAATGGAAAAATTCATAACTGATTCATAAAAGATTGCAATTTGGATGTGGATCGTGATTGCAATTAAATAGATCATGATGTTATTTTTCTGGCCAATCGCCCACTCCTAAGCCAAATTCACGTCATACTTTGTTCATATTGTTTGATTTTCCAAAAATTTGTTAAGGCAGTGCTTTTAGGCGGCTCACTCTTAAATGTCAGATGTCAAAGAGTCCTGAAATGATAGTTTTTAAAATGGTCCCTTCATAATTTAAAAAACTTGAAAAACTTAAATAAAATAAATGTGACCGAATGTGCAGAGTTTTAAGTCTCTGTAGAGCAAATCTTAAACCACACCGACATGAACTGAAACCCGTAGCTGTCTGAGAGGTGGGAGGAATCTAAACTACAGCTGAAAAAGGTAGTTGTTTAATCAAATAATGAATTAGCCAATGGACAGAAAAGTATCTGCAACAATATTTATAATAGAAGCAAAATGCAATTTCAGAACAATTTGATGATATTAATCATGAAATATTCATTATTCCCAATTCAAAGGTTAAGCTCAAAAAATAGTCTGCAACAATGCATTATTTTTAGCCATGCTAGCTGTGTGGCTATGGGGGTTGGCAGTGTCGGTTGGTTGGTCCACCACTTTGGTCCAGACTGCTATATCTCAACAACTATAGAATGGATTGGCATGACATTTTGTACGGGCATTCATGGTCCCTAGAGGATGAATCCTAATTACTTTGGCAATCATAGCCATCATCACGTCAAAATCAACTTAAAATTACAAAGAGTAAACTCTTGTGTCATCTGGCAATTTGAATCCAGCACAGGAATGGCAGACTTAGCCACTAACAATGAAAACTATTATATGAGGAAATAATTATAGAATATAAATACACTAAATGGCTATTGCTGAAAACATAGCAAACATAAAATCCAAATGGGGTTTATTTTCACGGTTTCAGTACCGTGAAAATATTAGGGATTATAACTTTAAAGAAATGATTGGGCGTTTGGGTAGCTAGCATGGTAGAGCGCGCACCCATATACAGAAGCTCAGTCCTCGACGCAGCAGCCGTGGGTTCGGTTCCGACCTGGGGCCCTTTGTTGCATGTCATTCCCCCTCTCTCTCCCCTTTCAAGTCTAGGCTGTCCTATCAAAAATAAAGGCTTAAAAATGCCACACAACAAAATATCTGCATAACTGTCTTTATATGCAATTTGTAGACTACACATTTTTGTAACTGCTACATTGGACAGACAGAAATTCACAGCATCAAGCTACAAAGTGAAACAGTTCAGTCCCTCTTTCACCTACTTCCTTGACCACGACTCTTATGATCTGCTCTTGCAGACACCGCATCAACCTGTGCCCCTTTTTTCCATTACACATTAGCTATCTGTTTCTCCTTCTCCACTTTTATACCCATTTCTTCCAATCTCTTCCACTTTCCCCTCTCCTCATTTTACATCATCTCCCCTTTCCATCAGCACTCTAACCAGCCTCTCCTTTACCTCTCAGGGAATCAAACCACTACTCCTCAGCCAACCAGAGAGCGCAGGGCTTCTATTAAGCACCATAGAGGAAATATGTCACCTGGGAGCCGATGTTACGAGCGATTTAGTATGGAGGGAAGGGTGGAGGAGAGGAGCAATGGAAGAGGGAAGGTGTGCTGCAGTACCAAGGTGAGACAAGGTGGGGATAGACATGGGTGTCACGTACGAAGGCCTTCCCCCTCTCTCTTACACCCCCCCCAACACACACACACACACACACACACACACACACACACACACACACACACACACACACACACAATTAGTGTCAGAGGTCCCTGTTAGAGTTAGATCACCCTTAACAACACTGTAAATGTACCTGCTTACACTGCAGTCGACAGATATACATGACATGTCGATTTCCTTCGACTTGATGTTATTGTACTGGATGGTTCATATCATATAGAGCCAGTGAATCAAAGTATTAATTCATCATCCTGTGTAAACTACAACAGAGGTTTGGAAACACCAATAAATGAGATATGTTGACTTAAATACAGTTTTAAAATACTTGTACTATAATTGAGAGTTTGTAGTGTACTTTTTCTTCTCTAGATTACAAGTACATTAGGGAACTGGATGTTTTACTGCATTAGTACAGCTAGAGCTAATTACTTTGCATATCTTTTTCATTTCAATATACATGTGGGGTCATAAAATAGGAGGTGTTGATGGAGTGTAAACTATGAATCTGAATGTGTTGTCTTCATATTTTAATGTGGATCAAGTTTACTACCTAGAGTAGTAGGCTTTTAAAAAGAATATGAAGGTAATTTACTTTTTATCTGTAATTAATTCATGTGTATTTCATTTTACTGTAGCCTGACTGTATCTTCTGAAACATGGAGCATGTGCTAACTTCACTTACCCAATAAAGTTTATTGTAAGTGAAAGTAATTACATTTCAGATCCCCCCCCCCTGTAATGTTACACTGTAAAAGGAGCAGTTTTAGTTGCATACTACTGTACTTGGTTATGGCATCTCATGCCTTTTGCATTTTTTGCATCTCACATCTCAGTGATACTAAATACAGTGCCTTGCGAAAGTATTCGGCCCCCTTGAACGTTTCGACCTTTTGCCACATTTCAGGCCTCAAACATAAAGATATAAAACTGTAATTTTTTGTGAAGAATCAACAACAAGTGGGTCCCAATTATGAAGTGGAACGAAATTCATTGGCTATTTCAAACTTTTTTAACAAATAAAAAACTGAAAAAGTGGGCGTGCAAAATTATTCAGCCCCTTTACTTTCAGTGCAGCAAACTCTCTCCGAAGTTCAGTGAGGATCTCTGAATGATCCAATGTTGACCTAAATGACTAATGATGATAAATAGAATCCAGCTGTGTGTAATCAAGTTCTCGTATAAATGCATCTGCTCTGTGATAGTCTCAGAGGTCCGTGTAAAGCGCAGAGAGCATCATGAAGAACAAGGAACACACCAGGCAGGTCCGAGATACTGTTGTGGAGAAGTTTAAAGCCGGATTTGGATACAAAAAGATTTCCCAAGCTTTAAACATCCCAAGGAGCACTGTGCAAGCGATAATATTGAAATGGAAAGAGTATCAGACCACTACAAATCTATGAAGACCCGGCCGTCCCTCTAAACTTTCAGCTCATACAATGAGAAGACTGATCAGAGATGCAGCCAAGAGGCCCATGATCACTCTGGATGAACTGCAGAGATCTACAGCTGAGGTGGGAGACTCTGTCCATAGGACAACAATCAGTCGTATACTGCACAAATCTGGCCTTTATGGAAGAGTGGCAAGAAGAAAGCCATTTCTTAAAGATATCCATAAAAGTGTCGTTCAAAGTTTGCCAAAAGCCACCTGGGAGACACACCAAACATGTGGAAGAAGGTGCTCTGGTCAGATGAAACCAAAATCGAACTTTTGGCAACAATGCAAAACGTTATGTTTGGCGTAAAAAGCAACACAGCTCATCACCCTTAACACACCATCCCCACTGTCAAACATGGTGGTGGCAGCATCATGGTTTGGGCCTGCTTTTCTTCAGCAGGGACAGGGAAGATGGTTAAAATTGATGGGAAGATGGATGGAGCCAAATACAGGACCATTCTGGAAGAAAACCTGATGGAGTCTGCAAAAGACCTGAGACTGGGACGGAGATTTGTCTTCCAACAAGACAATGATCCAAAACATAAAGCAAAATCTACAATGGAATGGTTCACAAATAAACATATCCAGGTGTTAGAATGGACAAGTCAAAGTCCAGACCTGAATCCAATCGAGAATCTGTGGAAAGAACTGAAAACTGCTGTTCACAAACGCTCTCCATCCAACCTCACTGAGCTCGAGCTGTTTTGCAAGGAGGAATGGGCAAAAATGTCAGTCTCTCGATGTGCAAAACTGATAGAGACATACCCCAAGCGACTTACAGCTGTAATCGCAGCAAAAGGTGGCGCTACAAAGTATTAACTTAAGGGGGCTGAATAATTTTGCACGTCCAATATTTCAGTTTTTTATTTGTTTAAAAGGTTTGAAATATCCAATAAATTTCGTTCCACTTCATGATTGTGTCCCACTTGTTGTTGATTCTTCACAAAAAATTACAGTTTTATATCTTTATGTTTGAGGCCTGAAATGTGGCAAAAGGTCGAAAAGTTCAAGGGGGCCGAATACTTTCGCAAGGCACTGTATATTCTATAAAGTGCTTTAGGGGCTCAAGCCAGGAGGGAGCACCAATAAGAGCAGAGATTATACTGTCAAAATACATTTCTTAACCATTTATGGACTAAATTGTGTTATATCCTCTGAGCTAAGCAGCTCGGTCTGAAATGTTTAAAGTGGAACGCTGAACATTTGCACTCCAGAATCAGATCATAGTTTACACTCCAACACCTCATATTTTATGACCCCAAATGTATATTGGAATGAAAAACATATGTAAAGTGTGGCCGTGTTAGCTCAGTTGGTAGAGCAGGCGCACATATACAGAGGTTTACTCCTCGATTGAGCGGCTGCGGGTTTGACTCCGACCTGCTGACAGCGGCCCTTTGCTGTCATTCCCCCTCTCTCCCCCCTTTCATGTCTTCATCTGTCCTGGGGAAATAAAGGCCTAAAATGCCCCATATAAATATTAATCTTAAAAAAACAAACATACGCAAAGTAATAGCTATAGCTGTACGAATGCAGTAAAACTTACCGTTCCCTAATGTACAGCAGACCCAATTTAAGATAGTAGTATAATACTAATATTAATTATATGATGTATATGTACATAATCATACATTTATATTTAAATTATATTTATATGGCATTAGCCATTGAGAAAAAAAAGATTTTTTCCTACAAGCCATGCATGTTATGTGTATTGGTCTAACTTGCGCATTATTTCGGATGCTAAAATAACTGCATATATTTAAACTTTACTCCACCAAGTGCTACGTGTGTGAATTAAGAGCCTCTTCTGTCAGAAAGCACTGCAGAGGAAGAAGTCACTGTTTGACCTTACAGCTGAAGGAGCTTTGCCCTGGCTTTTCTCTGCTTCACTGTTAGGAAGAGAGCCTGCTGTTGTTCAGGAGTGTACGATGACAGAGCTGACAGTGATAGCTGCCTTTGTAGAGCAAAGGGCCATCTCATCACTGTCAACACCATGCAGAGCTGCGGCTGAAGCAATTCAATGTACACACTAGGGAAAAAAAATATTTTTGTATGCAGCCAATATCAAGTGTTGAGTCAGTGGCATCAAGAACTTTCTCCAGAAAGTAATGAAAAATAAGAATTATGATTTCAATATTGGTGAGAGAATTGGGGAAAAATGCTTAATCCTACTGGTTTATGTAAACAGATTCAGTTAAAACATAACATACAGTGCCTTGCGAAAGTATTCGGCCCCCTTGAACTTTTCGACCTTTTGCCACATTTCAGGCCTCAAACATAAAGATATAAAACTGTAATTTTTTGTGAAGAATCAACAACAAGTGGGACACAATCATGAAGTGGAACGAAATTTATTGGATATTTCAAACCTTTTAAACAAATAAAAAACGGAAGTATTGGGCGTGCAAAATTATTCAGCCCCCTTAAGTTAATACTTTGCAGCGCCACCTTTTGCTGCGATTACAGCTGTAAGTCGCTTGGGGTATGTCTCTATCAGTTTTGCACATCGAGAGACTGATATTTTTGCCCATTCCTCCTTGCAAAACAGCTCGAGCTCAGTGAGGTTGGATGGAGAGCGTTTGTGAACAGCAGTTTTCAGTTCTTTCCACAGATTCTCGATTGGATTCAGGTCTGGACTTTGACTTGGCCATTCTAACACCTGGATATGTTTATTTGTGAACCATTCCATTGTAGATTTTGCTTTATGTTTTGGATCATTGTCTTGTTGGAAGACAAATCTCCGTCTCCAGTTCCGGGTCTTTGCAGACTCCATCAGGTTTTCTTCCAGAATGGTCCTGTATTTGGCTCCATCCATCTTCCCATCAATTTTAACCATCTTCCCTGACCCTGCTGAAGAAAAGCAGGCCCAAACCATGATGCTGCCACCACCATGTTTGACAGTGGGGATGGTGTGTTCAGGGTGATGAGCTGTGTTGCTTTTACGCCAAACATAACGTTTTGCATTGTTGCCAAAAAGTTCGATTTTGGTTTCATCTGACCACAGCACCTTCTTCCACATGTTTGGTGTTTCTCCCCAGGTGGCTTTTGGCAAACTTTAAACAACACTTTTATGGATATCTTTAAGAAATGGCTTTCTTCTTGCCACTCTTCCATAAAGGCCAGATTTGTGCAGTATACGACTGATTGTTGTCCTATGGACAGAGTCTCCCACCTCAGCTGTAGATCTCTGCAGTTCATCCAGAGTGATCATGGGCCTCTTGGCTGCATCTCTGATCAGTCTTCTCATTGTATGAGCTGAAAGTTTAGAGGGACGGCCGGGTCTTCGTAGATTTGTAGTGGTCTGATACTCCTTCCATTTCAATATTATCGCTTGCACAGTGCTCCTTGGGATGTTTAAAGCTTGGGAAATCTTTTTGTATCCAACCGGCTTTAAACTTCTCCACAACAGTATCTCGGACCTGCCTGGTGTGTTCCTTGTTCTTCATGATGCTCTCTGCGCCTTTACACGGACCTCTGAGACTATCACAGAGCAGGTGCATTTATACGGAGACTTGATTACACACAGCTGGATTCTATTTATCATCATTAGTTATTTAGGTCAACATTGGATCATTCAGAGATCCTCACTGAACTTCTGGAGAGAGTTTGCTGCACTGAAAGTAAAGGGGCTGAATAATTTTGCACGCCCACTTTTTCAGTTTTTATTTGTTAAAAAGTTTGAAATAGCCAATGAATTTCGTTCCACTTCATAATTGGGACCCACTTGTTGTTGATTCTTCACAAAAAATTACAGTTTTATATCTTTATGTTTGAGGCCTGAAATGTGGCAAAAGGTCGAAACGTTCAAGGGGGCCGAATACTTTCGCAAGGCACTGTAGACAATGATTAAATGAGTCCAAGTGTCTGATGGGGAGACCAGAGGGGTAGAAGATGAGTAAACAAACTAAACAAACAAACAAGAGAAAGAGGGAAGAACACAATGATAGGGGGGCGTTCAGGGTGATAAACTAAGCGTTGCCATTCCCTGTGTAGTGTCATGCCCTCATCATGTCAATGAAAAATAACTTTTATCCTCCACATTATCTATGGGATTCCACGGCTCATTTATATCACCGCTGCCTGAATGTCACAGGGGCGTGGGTGGACGAAGTGACTGCGGGGATTCCCGTTAACCAGGGAGAATGACAATTACCATAGAGCCACCCTTGCCCAGCAGAGATGAGAATGGACATGGAGCGATGAAAGATGAGTCACTAAGAGAGGAACCACGGTTTAGCTCTCTAATGAAGCTCATGTCCACTGGCGATAAATAATGAGGGCTATCCTAAATCTCTGGGGAGTTTAGGATGACGTGGAGGTAGGTACGCTGCGTGACGCAGGTTCACTTTTTAAACACGGTGTACACATGTCTGCCTCAGACATAGACACCCCCTTTGTCAGGGATAGTCATACTCTATCTCTCTTTGTCTAACATCTTATTTCATTAGCCTGTTTCATTTCCCCCGGCCCTCTCTACCTCTGTCTATTAAATTTGCGTTTCCCATCTGCCCACTTACTGTCCTCTATTTTGAAGTCTCTGTTCTCTCCTTTCTGTGTTTCTCCTTGGGCTTATTTAGGGTCAGCCATCTTTTTCCAAGACTCTGCCAAATGCTCTGTCTAGGTCATTCTCAACATTAGTATTCACAGCAGTCATTTGCCTTAGTGGTTCTCCTTCCAGTTCAGGAGAGTGTCTGGTTTCAGCACCATGGAGAGCTACGCAGACTTTTACCTCCACATCAGAGAAGGATATATTTTTAGTTTTGGTGATCATTCCTTCGAGTTTTTAGAACAATTCAGTTACTGACTTAATCATAAGGGTGTGCAGGTGAGGTGAGGATTTACAACAGATGAAGAAAATAATAGAAAAAAGAATGTAAACTGCAGATTTTGTCAGCTATAGAGGACTATAGAGGACTGGCAATCACCGCTTTCATACAGTATGTAGTTTTCAAAGACAAACATGGAGACAGTGTATAACTATATAACAGGAGTCAGTCAGGAAAAAAAAGACATCTGCCAAACAAACTCCATCAACAAAGATGAACAGCAGTCCCAAGTTAAAGGATACATCTGGTGATATTCTACACATTAGCCTTGTTTTTTAAGTAATATAATTTTAAAATATATATTTGTGATACATTTTAAAGATTTATGTCGTCAGTGGGAAAAAAATTAGAGATGGCCGAAAAAACTTTGGATAGTGGAATACGAGAGATTCAGTATTTTATGGAGTACTTAAATTGACTTGCAAACTAATACGTTTGATCCGTCTTTGTACCAGTGTTTGCAATGTTGATTTAGTTACGTTTATTTACGCATTATTTTGTCTACCCCCTGCATCAAATAGTTATCAGACACAAAATCAAACACTTCCAATCCAAATGAACAGCACACTCCTCTGCCTAATATGAAATAATGTTAAAATGACAATGTCATTTTAAATGGAACAATTTGTCAAAAGCCATATTAACATAAGTCCCAATTATTATTTAGACAGACCAAACAGCTCATTTAAGCTGCTGCTGGCAGCTTGTCCGCTCTGTTTAGCGGACAAGTACGAGGCGCTGACATGAAGTACAAATTTGGGTGAACGCTACAGTCAAAGGAATCTGCTTGTATGGCAGCTTATTCAATGCACAGCCTGCCTGCCTGCCTGCTGAAGTGCTCATGGTTCGTTTATCAGCTACAGTGAGAGTGTGTGCCATTGTAATTATATTCATACAGGCTTCTTAGGGCGAGATTGATGTGGTGGCTAGTCCATGTATGCATAAGGGGAATGAATGTCTCTCGGCCGACCTTGTTTGTTAGTTTATTTGCCACTAGTTCTTTGGCTCTGAGAGGGTGGAGAAGCAGTGAAAACAGAATCACTGCACCTGAAGAAATATGGTTTGGATTTTTTTCTACGCTTATTTTGTGGGGGAGCAATATATCAGAGTTAGGTCAAGAATAGCCCTCACAGTTTTTTAGTATTCTAGGTCTTCACAAGGACAAGTCCTGACAAAGCACTGTTTGGCTATAGGAAGCTGCAGGGAGGAAATACAACCACTCAAACTGATTTGGAGTACATTTTCTTGCTTTGTAGGAAAGATCTACATGTTTTATGAAGCTGCGATAATATAATATGTTATATAATTTGTGATATGTTCTGGTAGACAATGTAAACTGAGACTTGAGGCCTCCCTAGTTACCCCGTTAAACCTGACACACACACACACACACACAGCCCACTTTGTCCCTCCCACCCCACGGATTGCACTATCCATCATCTGCCCATGAAAATCTCTCCTCCTCCAACAGCACACATTTCTGTGCCTTGCTTTCTGTCACTTTACTTCTGCCATCCATCTCTTCTCACCCCTCCTTGCTCTGTCAGGTGAGCAGGGTCCTCACAGATATGCAGCAGCTTTTTGATTCCCTCTCTTTGAACACTGACACTGATTCTTGGCAAATGAACCATTACACTGATGTAGATGTCGACCTTTTCTTCTGTCCATTGCAATATTCGTTCACACAAAGTAATGCGTGAAACATTATTTTCTCTCTTCTCGCCATCTTTCTAACCCTCATCTGCCCTCTAAGATGCATTGCTCTTTGCTTTCTTCCCATCACTGTCTTTCTTCTCCCTCATCTCCTGACAGCCTGCCTGCCTCAAGAGAATATGGTTTAGTGCAAAAGTCCTTGATGTTATTACAGAGTAAGATGTAAAGTTTGTGTAACAAAAGTGCTACACAACAGCGTGGGACAGACTGACGCACAAATCAGAAGCCTCTTTGCTTAAGGAGTTAGAAAAGCTTCTGAGTTTTTCCTTGATATATAAAAGCAGTGGCTGTGGTAATGGAGGTACTAGCAGAGCCGTCATTTACATTTTTTGTTTTTTATTTAACCTTTATTTAACCGGGTTAGTCTCAGTGAGATATAAAATCTCTTTTTCAAGGGAGACCTGGCAAATGGTCAAATACATCGTTGTCCGTTTCGTTTTTACTTCAGTAGCTTACTAGTTATCTAGTAGTTATTCTTTAAATAGGAGAGATTCAACAGCCGTGCTAGCAGGTCTGTGAGGCGGAACTGAGGCAAAGGGGTGCTGTGAACTCAATGCTAGTGTTAGCATGTTAACATGCTTACAATGACAACGCTAACATGCTGATGTTTAGCAGTTGTTAAATGTATTATGTTTACCATCTTAGATTAGCGTGTTAGCATGCAAACATTTGCTGATTTCTACTAAACACAAAGTACAGTTGAGGCTGATGGAAATGTTATTAGTTTTGTAGGTATTTAGACATGAAACAAAGTATTGAATAAATATACATTTTAATCAGATGTTGGCACTAGATGAAATAGTCAGGGATCACCAAAGTCATTAGGATATATCCTCTGGGGACCATGAATGTGTCTACAAAATGTGCCAATCCATCAAGTTGATTTTGAGCAATTTTACAGGAAAATGTGAACTGCTGGCAAAATGTTGGATGAAAAGTCAAAGGGTCGCCAAAGCCGCTAGGATTCATCCTCTGAGGACCTTGAACATCTGTACCAAATTTGACAGTTGTCGAGATATTTCACTCAAAACAAAAATTGTTTTCCTGAAATATTTGAGTCTGGACCAAAATGGTGGACTAACCGCCAGCATAAAAACTAAAGAAGTGCAGCACACTACTGATAGAAGTAAACACCTCACTAATCCAAACAGATATACTTACCTCCCTTGCTGGATAGGGAAGAAAAGCTATAAACCAAAGTAAGGTCTGGTGTTTGTAACAAATGTAATAAAAGACATTTATTACAGGAAGATCTAAGAGCTGGATAAACAACTGAATGCAGAAAGCTTAACAATCCTACTACCAGTAAAATGTAAAATCTCAGCACACTGGACAGCCACGTCATTACAATACCCCAAAAAAATAAATTTTATGTGATCCATAAATAAAATGGTTAAATGTCTTCATATTGTGTATGAATAATTTAAAAAAACGTATGAACTACTTGATTATGAAGCTTTGTGCAACCGTCCTCTTTTATGGTCATGAGACTTAATTAAGCAGTCAAATATAGCAAATGAGATTATAATGCACTATCAAAGTTCATTACCAATGGGAAGCATTATTCTTTAATGCGGGTTCAACCCTCTAAATCATCCTCCTTAAATTAAACAGTATATTTAAAGAAACAAGGACTTTATAAGAGTTCAGTGTTATTAACATCCCCTTGGGTCGGTATCAACGTTTAATATCGTCTCACTTAAAGCCTTTCCGAGCTTTACGAGTCTTAATCCACTCTTTCCTACCCCCCACTTTACCATCTACACACACATTCATCACCCCCATCCCTCATCTTTATCCTAAAATGTTATCATCCTAGAAAAATAGGGCACACTTCATAGTTTTGTTTCATGTTTGCATTGTACAGATTAAATATCTGGACTGCCCAAGAGGTATAACACATTCACAATTCATCATCACAATTTCTCACTTCTTCTTTCGCCCCGTCACCCAAGTTCTTCCTTTGATGGTATTTTTATCAGCTGTTTTTCACACATTTTTTCACTTTTAGAGGGACTGAATAAGTCTCAGATAAAAGGACTGATATTATGTGACAGCTACATGTGTTGGGACTGTAGAAGTTTGATAATGCTGAAATAAAGTAGAGCTGGACTTTATCACTTAGGGAACTATCTATGATCCACCAAAACAACAAGACCAAAAGTCAACAGCCATGCTAGCTGCTCTGTGAGACTGCACTTTGTCACAGGGGTGTTTTGATCTAAATGCTAATGCCAACATGCTCACTGTAGCCGGGTTTCCATCCTAATGTAGCGCAAATCTTCAAAGAAATTGGCAGAAGAGAATGTGAATTAATGTGTGTTTCCATCCCCTACTGTTATCTGAACATTAGGAGTTGGTTCATCGACATAAGCAATAGGTGGCGCTAACTCTTCCATCAGGTGTAATTATACCATTTCAGAAGTAGAAGGCGGAAAAGCATGACTAAATTAAAAGAGAGCCAGTCAAACCCAAAATGGTGGGAAAAAAATGTAGGCAACATGATGTGGTATTTATGTTCATTTCTTGTATTCGTTTTAGGAAGGTTATCAAAGTTATCAAATTGGCAAACACTTTGTCTTTCGTTACGAGAGGTAAACAGTAGAAATATGGCGTTCACTTTACAAAATAATCCATCAGGAATGTGTGCTTGTATATGATTGGCCAACGTAGCACCTTGGCTAAAAATGTACTGGTACATGGAAAAAAAAAGTTTTTATTTTCATCACTGGGACAATTGTACATTTAAAAAAAGTTAAATTACACTTTTCACATTAAATGACTGTATACTGTATAGCAACTTGGTTCTATTGTTCATTAATACTGAATGAATTTTCATTTCTCAACCAAATCAATATTTGAGAAAAATCTGATTAAGTGACTCTCGGGCCACTTGGCTGGCTGCTGTTTAAACCGTTGCAGACTTAAATATTGATCTGCTTTGCAATCAATCAAATGTGGCGAGTGATTTTCAGGGTCAGAGGAGACACTAATGTTTTGGGCAGATGTGGATTTATGGCTGCATGTGTCTTTCTTGTCCTCCCATTTTCACTGCCTTTAATCTATTTTGTCATTACTTTCCTCACTCCTTTTCAGCATATTGTAGCACAGCGGTGTTTGTTGGTAGCAGACACATAGCTGCACTCCTTTTATAGAATGATAAACATGAATCGCTTCTTTCTTTCATCCTTGTGTCTCCCTTTCTCACTTTCATTCCTCTGCATGCTGCCCCCCGCCCTCTCTTCTCTCTTTGCTGTTCATTCACCCCTTCTCTTTCCATCATCTTTCTCCTCTTGTTTTTCGTGTGGGGAGCTCCACCACCCTGTCCTCCCTCCATTCATTCATCCCTCCTTCCCTCATGCTCATCTACAGTCCATCCACACACGTTCACCTCAGCCTCGTCAGAGCTGCCTGGAATTATTTACTGCTTAATGGCCTACAGCAGCTCACACCAGCCCAGCGGTGCTTTGCCTTTATTTATTTTCATTCCTTTTGTCTTTGTGTGTGTGAGAGAGTGACTGAGCGTGTGCAAGAGAAGCACATTTTAAAACATATAAAGCTCAAGGATGCCCTGCACATTGGAGCTGCTTGTGAAATGACCTGTGGCTTGAAAAATCGACTGATTTGATGTTTGAAGGCTAATCGACCGTTACTGGGTGATTCGTCTGCTACTTGTGCATGTGCCCGTAGGTGCATGTGTGTGTACGTGTACGTGTCTGCGTGTGTGTATGTGCATAGACCACGGTGACCAATACTCCCTATCTTCTATCATTGACTAGTGATTAATTATCTCTGAGCAGTGCAAGTTAACACATCTTCTATACTGCTGGGACTTGGTGCAGCCACCAAGCATTAGCATGAGCCACTTGTCAGTGTAGCACATTGTAGTAAGCTGGATCGCTATTGAAATATCATATCATGTATAATATAAATTAAGTCTTTACTGGATTACTGTGTTGCAAAGTGGCATGCAATTAATGAAAACATGATGCAGTGTGGCAGAAAAAAAACGATGTATTACGGTTACAGAGTATAACTCTTTGACAATGTATGTTTTAGAATTACTCTCAAACATCATCATCTGCTGTTTCCCGTGTTTTGACGAAGATTAGAACAACAAGAGGGGTCAAAGGTTATAATGACGACATTGAAATGGAGGTCAACTGTTTAGGACATCAAGTCATTGCAACTCTTGCAACCACAATTTGCATAAGAAAGTAAATACAAAATAGGAGCATTGTGGATCCATGATTAAAGAAAGAAACCTCTCATAGGAGTGCTAATCAGTAGCTGCATGGTAATTTCTACTCTACAGATACTATGCCCTTTGTGATCTGCCAGTCTCCTGCACTCTTTTGAATACTGATAACAATGGCTTGAAAAAAAACTTTCAACAGCAGACAAAAACAGTCTAAAGCTATTGTTATCATGCTATTTGAAGTGATGCTCACAGAGCACTGCAGCACCTCAACCTTACTGCTCCCCCTGTCCTTGGCTGTGGATGAGAACCATTTTGACGGGTGTGTGTGTGTGTGTGTGTGTGTATGTGTGTGTGTGTGTGTGTGTGTGTGTGTGTGTGTGTGTGTGTGTGCGCGCGCGTGTGCGTGTGCGTGTGTGAGAGAGAGCGAGAGACGGGTGAGAGGGGGCTTTTACCAAAATTACCATTTCCAGAACACAAGGCAATAACTAAATAACAACATGCAGATAATTGTCCAAAAATGGATGAGATTAAAGGCAGAGGTTCCTACATGGACAGCACCAGTGTCCCTCACACAGCCCCCTCCTCTCTGTGATGATGGTGATATCACTGCCCCAAGCATCCTCCCATTGCATTTTCAGATCAATGAGAGAGAGAGAGAGAGAGAGAGAGAGAGGGAGGTCTGTGTATTTTCATCCACACGCTTACAGCTGTGCAGCTACCCCACGTACGTGCTCATATCCCATATCCGGAGAAACAGAGAGAGAGAGAGAGAGAGAGAGAGAGAGAGAGAGAGAGAGAGAGAGAGAGAGAGAGAGAGGGGGGGGGAGGCTAACATTCCTCTTTATATGCATCTTTTGCTCTGCAGACGCGTGCGTGACATATCTGCTCCCGGATTTCCCATCAACTTTTCTTTTTTGTTGTTGCGGTTTTTATACTGTTTTCATTGTCGCATTTCCTCCGTCCTCCGAGTCTTTGGAATGAACCGTTTTCCCGCCTGCGTCGTTTCCATGTCAGCATGGGAACTGCCGTGTCCAAAAGGAAGAATTTAAGAAACGATGCGATATCCTCTGTGGCAGCAAAAGTTAGGTGAGTGACACCCGAAGCTCTCCTCCTTTGTAACCCGTTATATAGCAGCCTCAGAGAGACAGCGGACAGGTATTTCAGCCTTCAGGTGCGACCCCGGCAAAGACCATGTGTGCCAGTTGAATTAACACTGCGCTATCCCGGGTACAGCTACCTTCTTCGTAATGCGCAGAGAGGCTCTTTGCCCTTTTCGCACGTCTGCCGACTGTCCCGTCTAGCCTGGGGCGTGCTTCTGAGTAAATGTGTGCTTAATCAGCACCCTCAAAACTGCACCTGTGATAAGCAAATGTAACCAACTAAATGAAAGGTTGCCCTGTAATTCCATTAGATTGTGTTTTATTTGGACTAAATTAGCTGGAAGAGTATATTTGCCCCTGGCGCGTCGGAGCTGATGTGGATGAAGCATCATTGTGTAATGAAAGTCATGCAGAGGCAAAGCGAGGGCTGCTGTGACTCACAGTAACCATTATACATTTTCTCACTTTGGCATCACCTAATATAGACTATAATCTGCTGTGAAAAATAGCCTGCAATCTGATTTCTAATGGTAATTTAAACAAAAACGTCTTTCTGTCTGGCCGCATAGACCCGAGCGGAGCGCGCAACGAGGAGGCTGCTGTCTTCACCCAACGGACAAATGTTCCAGTCGTCAATTAATCAATCACTTCAATCGATTCGGTCGTTTGCAGTGATCAACTATGACGGTCAGTTATTGGACCGGTCACATATAGGGCAGCACTGGTAGGCGGCTGTTCATTTATTCAGCCTCGATAAAGCAGTGGGACTCAGACTGTTTGGCACGAGTCCAAGCCGTTAAAAGCTGTTAACGACTCACTCACTGTATGGGAATGTATGGCTTGTTTTAATGGCTGAGTCCGGATCCAGCTGTTCTAGCACCATGTAGAAGCGGTCTCGGTGTCTGTCCTGTGCTGTCTCCATGACTATAAGGTTGAGCTGAAGCTGCAGTTTGAAAAGAAGCACGTGTGACTGTGTTCATGTGTCCACACATGAAGTGCGGACAGCGAGCCGCGATCTCGAGTGAGATCAGAATACAACTGTAGCCTTCCGTGCTTCAACAGTGGCCTTACAGCAGGCCCTGCTGTGGGACTTTAATTCAATCAATGACCTTGACTTGTGCAGACTCCAACGTCCACAGATGTGGGCTGATGTGTTATTACGTCATCATCTCAGCCTGTAGGCTATGTGTCTTCCTTACATTGCACAGCCTGTACGTGTTAGCCTTCTTTGCATGCATTGCAGATTGTGTGTTTCGTGTGTGTGTGTGTGTGTGTGTGTGTGTGTGTGTGTGTGTGTGTGTGTGTGTGTGTGTGTGTGTGTGTGCCACCTTGAGATGAGAATATGATGGTCATATGCAATGGCAAGTGAGAGGGTGTCCTGGGCAGGTAGCCTACTGTAAGAGAGAGAGAGAGAGAGGGACAGACAGAGAGAGAGAGAGAGAAGTGTGTATGTGTGTGTGTGTGTGTGTGTGTGTGTTGAGTCCATGGCAAACTGACATCTTTTTTCATGTTATTGAAAGGAACTACTGAAATACTATTACACATCTTGACACAACTGGTAACTATGAGATGATCCTCCACACACACACACACACACACACACACACACACACACACACACACACACACACACACACACACACACACACACATTTATACTCCCCCTCTCTCTCTCCCACAGAACCACAAACACAATACAGAGTTTAATTTTTCGGAGTTAATGGCAGAATGAACTTTGCCTCCTGTAGATGGAAAATGCAGCTGAATCACATCCAATATTGATCAGCCTTTCACCTGCAGTCGACCTCATGAATGTGGAAGCAAGCATTCAAAAGTGGATTTTTTTCTGCATCACTCCACCTCACACAAACCTATAGATATGTGATTTACAGTCATGCATGTGTGCATATACGGCTCTTCATTTCATCTACATCTACTCGCTTCTCTTTCCCATTCTGAATTCTGAAGGGCACGCTGGACTGCAGCGTCAGATCTATATAGACTTATTTCCATTACAGCCATTAAGTAGCAATGCGCATTTATATTAAAGCAGTGTACCTTTAAACTGTTTCTTTTTCCAATTTCATTTTCATTTTCAATGATCTGTTTTGCACTAACATACATTAGTTACATTTAGTGCTCATCTTGTGTCATGCCAGAATAAACTTTATCAACAGGAAAATTAAGCAGGAAACAACTGGACTTATCTGCTTAGTAATTGTTAGGATTTAAGACTCTTTTCCCTGTTTTTGTTGATATACGATTATTTTTTAGTTTAAATATCTGGTGAAGCTCTAAAAGGTCAGTTTACTGCTATGTGGTTGCAACTCAGTTGCTGTTTATGTGAAATGGTTGTGAAAAGGTTAGTATGTGCCTCTGTGTGCAGTCTACCATATGGCATACCTTTATCTGCCTGCATACTGGGAATTGTGTAATAGTTGAGGCACACACATACACACTTTTCTGCACATTTAGAATCCTACAGGCAATTAAATGCAGGTGTATGTGTATAAATCTGAGTCATCATCTTTTATTACCATAACTCGACATATACATTTATTCTTTTCTCTCTCTCTAAACACAAAAAGTCTTTTGGCTCATGAAGACCCACTACGGACTTTATTCACTCCCTGTTTCCAATCCATAATGCCTAAAACTACACACATAACCATAACCTACTGTAATCTTAATAAAGTACCTACCTAACACCATGACCTAATTTAAACCAAATTAACTAACTCTAAACCCAAGTCCTTATCCTAAAATACCCTCTTAAAGAAATTTCCTCACTCTGCAGGTGTAGGACTCACACAAACACACCCACATACTTCACAGAAATCTACACAGAAACCCATTTATCATTCCTCACAACTTTTTAAATCTGTTCCTCTTGCATAAACCTTAGTCTGACTACGACTACTGTTTGTGGAGGCCATGGCATAGATTGAGTTTGTTACATTTCATTTATGTGCGCAATGAACCAACCAGTGCACTGCATACTGTGAAGACATCAGTGGTCATTTATTTAAGTGTCTAAAAGCAACTCATATTTATTACTGTATGTTTTCCTGACTTGCGACATCTTGTGGTTGTGCAAATAAAGACTGTCCTCTCCCAAAGCAAACAAAAAAATAGGCAACAGTCCTTCACACAATCATGTTTGTTCAATGTTCAGTTGCAAAGCAGGAACCATCGTGATATATACCACCTCAAATATAGTCTAAACATTTGTAGAATTGAGCATAAAAGCATCTGATTTTGACATGGGGGACTAGGGTTTGTATGCTGTTTTCTATCAGTGCTGGTTTCATTAAAACATGGAGACAATGTTTTTCCATCCTTAACCATGAAGATTTCTTGGATATATGTACCAAATGTCATGGCAATCGGTCCCATGGTGGTCAAGACATGTGACTAAAAACCAAAAAATGTCAACCTACTGGTAGCGCTAGAGGTGAAGTCAGGGGATCACCAAAGTCAGTAGGCTTCACCCTCTCGGGGCCACTAATGTCTGTACCAACGTTTATGGTAATCTACCAATAGTTGTTGAGACATTTTGGAGTGGAACAAAGTGGTGGACAGTCACTGACATTGTAATTGTTTCTTGTTACTTAATTGTTACTTGCATGTCCAGAATGTCTGTCCTACCGATAGGTGTGCCAGATCAGAAAATGCTCATAAGAGTCAATTTGGAAAGCACTGAAAAATGACCTATTTTGTCATTGAGGAATGACGATTTGTTAGCGGACACCACACAAGAATGAATAACCACGATCGTAGGCTTGCATACAATACACAGGAAACACTAAAGAGACACTAGCTTCTTGTGCACGGTGTTCTTCTGTGCCTGTGTCATCTTATGCATGTTTATGGATTGCTGGTTATAAAACAGGTCACACTCTCCCCTCCAGCAGCTCATGAGCAGTACTAGCAAGTGACTGAGAGCGACGGGGTGAAAAAAAGAGAGGATGAGATTACCTCCCATTTGCACACCAGAATTCTGCGACACTGAGTGAAAAAGCAAACGCTTTGATCTTTCTATCAACCAGAGAGGAGGGCTGTGCTGTGGTTCAGGTGAAGGGCTTCGGACAACAGCTATCACAGAGCTGTGGGGGTGTGAAAGATAGCATGAAAGATGAAAGGATTGGTTTCTACAGACGGATGCAAATGTAATATTGTGTCTTAGTTTATTCGTGGCAGTCGGCAGGTGCAACTGTCTTTGTTGTAGACCAGGAGGCACTTTGTTCATGGACGGTGAGGGCTGTTACCTAATTGTTTGAAATAAGTTCTTCAGAATCACTCAAGTTCAACAAAGGGAGGCTGTGTTTCTAATCATTCTTTGTTAATAACCGGCTTCATTGGTGCTTTCTTATTTCCTTTTTTACTCATGTATTTCAAAATATATATACCCTGTGTATTTTTGTTTTTCAGTAGCATCCATATTTGAGCATTTCTCCACCCTCCTCTGTTCAATCAGACAGTGTAAGTCTTTTCCATTAATATGCTTATTAAGGCAGGTTTTATTGATTACAGTCTGAAGAATGATTAGGGTTCCAGCAGTGTTGAGTGATTGTTTGTCTGTGTCTGTCTGCTATTGCGCATATTTATTCTATTTTGTATTTATTCTTAACAAAACAATCTCAACCCAAGTCGAAAGGTAGATGTTCAAATTTTCCACTATTTTGAGCACTATTTCTACAGTGCAGTGACAACTGAGCGAGCTTAATTTGACGATAAAGACCTTGCGATATGGTTGAAAGCTCAATACTTTTCGAATGCTGAAATTACTATTCAAATGTGATTTGTTTTTTATAAATAGGTTGGCTAATGTTAGCTAATCTCCCTCTTCTCATGTCACGTCTGATGAACAATAAGTTACGTGAGTGAGAAACGCAAGGCATTGTCAGCTAACGTTACGTACTAAGAAATGTTAGTACACAATGGGAAATAGTCTTTAACATGACTTTAAAAACGACATCCACCGAGCCAAAATGCTTGTTATAATTTATCAATAGTTTGCTCGTTCTGGTTTCCTATCTGCTTCGCGAGTTATAGGAGCTTTAGTCTCGCTTTGCCAGACCCTCCTCCAAAGTGCGCTGGAGGAGAGTCTGGCTACTCCACATAGCATTCGGGGATGGGAGGAAAACGTGGTCTAGTTTATTGACATTTCCTTAAATCAATCGTCTTAGAAAAGCCGCGGTGCCGCTGCAAAATAGGCTCAGAAGGAACTTGTTTTGGTGGAACGTGTACGTTTAAAAGTTGTTTTAGTCATGCAACAAAAAACTCAGATTGGACAGATAGTCTAGCTAGCTGTCAGGATTTACCCTGCAGAGATCTGAGAAAAGGTTAACCATAGTCCTCATAAATCCATGAGTGAAATCCAGGTGATTTTCTGGCGGCAACAGAGCAATCCCGGAAGTGAAACATCAAGGATATAGACTATAGGAGCTTAGCTGGGAGCTTCATGGAGACAGCTGAAGTTAATGTTAGCTGCCCTAAAGCTGTCAGAGTTAGCTTTGACTTCATATATTACCTTCTAACAGCTGTATTCTCAGTAACGTGACAATCTGCAAGAAACAGTTTGCTTATAAATCACTAAAATGGTAGTGGCAGCACAGTTTGGCTTAGTTATCAATGCCGTTAGCATCGTGGCTAACACTGTTGTTACTTAGTTTATGACAAATCGTTTCGGCTGTGCTTTCTAAAATGATGTAATTGTCCTAACCGAGCAACATTTACCTTTACAACAGAGCTGCTTCAATACACTAGTTAGATAATCTTTCATTACAGAGTTCTCTGTTGATTTGTGTTTGTCGCTGGAAAATAATGTAGACAGCAAGCGGCGGTGCCAGAAATGCAATGTGCCATGACATAGATCCCCTTCAAGGCCAGACTGATGTTGGTAGTCCCTCTAGTGGACAGAACATGTAAAAACAACCACATGCTTATAGTGGCATTGACAATGCATAACCCTGAGTAGTGTAGTACATATTTATGTTATTATATTTTAACAGGCTGCATTTGAGCATTAAATATTCAAATATTATTCAAATATAAAAAATAATAAATGAAATTTGAATGGTATAGAGGAAGACTGACAGCTCTAGTGTGTGTGTGTGTGTGTGTGTGTGTGTGTGTGTGTGTGTGTGTGTGTGTGTGTGTGTGTGTGTGGAAACCCAATTCAATTAGACCATCTGAGAGGTGGATTCAATTAAGGAGCATTAAGAGTGAGGAATCTCTTTGCCTGGCAGCCCATTGTTTACAGTGGAGAGACATCAGCTCTGATGATATTCAGACCATTGGGAGCACTGCCAGGGGAGTGATGGCCTCGAGCTGCTTGTCCTCTAAAGATATACTATGGTCACAGTGTTAAACGGCATGAGAATCCACAGAGAAAGGGCACGAGATGATTAAATAAGGGTCAATAATAGAATGAAATACTGTACAGTATGTTGCAGCATTTTAATACATGCCTCTCAATAAGTAACTGTATGTCAGTTTGTAAATATCAGAGTATAACCTGTAAGTCTTTAGTGTCCCTTTTGTAGCCATGGAAATAATTTGTTGGTCAAAATTACATCTTAAAGTTACAATCTCCATTTCGTTTCTCTTTGGCGGCAGCTATTTTTTTCGTACTTCACAGAGATCACAACAGTGTCGCCTGAGTGACATCAGTCAGTTGGCAGTTGCCTTCTTCTGAACGTCAAATTTATTTCCTTTTCTTTAGATGTGCAATTGTTTCAGCGTCTGTAGTCATTGCTTTTTGTTTGTTCTGCTAATGTAACTGTTTTCTTGCAAAGTTAGCAAAGACCAGAAAAAGGTCGCTTCACACACAAGTGAGTTAAAGAGCAAGTCTGTTGCGTTATCTCCATCTACCCTCTCTAGCGGACCAACCACTGCTGGGTGATGGAAAATGCGTCACTAACGTAATACTGCAAATGCAAGGGCTTGGCTCAATCACCATTCTGTTACCTCATTCGGTGATAGATAGTAACTTAATTTATTTAAATAAAAATCTTTAAGATTATCACTTAAATTTAATGATGGTGCAAGAAGCACCACCTTCTTACCTATTTGCCAAAAGTGTTATCTATTTTTCTCTGTTCCAAATTATCTACCCTTCTAATTATCTTATTGAAAGTGGTTCTTTATTTTACATTTAATTACAATGACTTTACCTACAATCCACACATTACATTTACTTTAATTTGTCTCCACTTGGAAAAGGTCAAAGTCCTCTGGTTTGTAGCGAAAGATGGTTTGCTTGCCTGTCACATATCCAAATGTTGGTGGGCATTTTACATACTGTATGTCAGAGTAAACCTAACAGGACAATTGAAGTCATACAAAAAAAGTTAAATAAGTAAGGGTGTAATGATACATTGATCTGGATCGATATATCGATTCAATGATCAACAATTCAATATCATCTCTAGATGTGCCTTTATTTTGAAATTCCCAGTTTATATCTGTTTTTTCTTTAAAGGAATAGTTCGTTTTTCATTTAAATGTCTGGAAGAGCCAAGTAATATAAATGTCAAATCAAATTTTAGTTGCTTTTTGTTAGTTGATATAAATGTAACTGTGTTAAATGGGCATATGATATTGTCTCATAACAATCGCAAGCCCCTGAATTGAAATCGTATCGTGGCAGACTTTGTGATATTCGCAAATATCGTATTGTCCAAAGAATCAATATGATACAGTATTGTGATAAAACTTGTGATTTACACCCCTAATAAGAAAATTATAAAGTAACACTGGAATAAGTAATGAGCAATGTTTCACGACCTGCATCCATTAGTAAGCACAAACTTAAAGAGACTAAAGAGATAAAGGGTATTTCTCAGTTTTGCAATGTTCCCATCTGTCAAGTATCTAGTTATGTATTGTTCCGTCCAGATCCATTAAAAGAGATGAAGTGCTTCTGAGGTGTATCTTCCTGTTGTTGAGGATTCTTTTAATGGCGAGGTTTGTGGTTTAGTGTTTAAGGAGGAGTGGAGTGTTTGTAATTGGGTCTGACTCATTCAGCTTATGAAATGCTGAGTACACTACAGTGTGTGCTGAACTGTAGACCCAGACAAGAGGATAAATATGCTCATGTTCACCCTCACTCAGCAGGAGCTTCAGGTTGTACTTTGCACCCACAGTAGTTAACATAACAGAATTAGAGCTAATCTGGGAGAGGAGTTTGGTCTAAGACATTGGACCATGTAGCATCCTTGTTGGAGATGTAGTTGGAGACTGTCCTCCCAAAAAAATATGACAGCATCAGGAGTTTCAGCAAATGATCAAAACGACTTTTGTTAAAGTGACAAAGCCTACTTCGTAGTAATTATGACTGTTGTCCATCGCGAGAAAAAAAAGGAAGTCAAGTGATGTTATCTTTTGAATGACAAAGTCTGCATACAGAGGAGGTTAGGGTGGATGGGTCCGTTCGGCTGGTCATCCGACCCACATGCACGAAAGAGACGTCAGACCAGCGCGCTGTTGTGAGCTAATGTGCAAATGTGCAAAGTATGGAGGCTCTGTAATCTGAACCAGCCTGAACCAAGACACCCCCCACACAATTATTACCTCCCATGGTGACAACAGCAGCGCATAACACTAGCTTCACTCTGACTGACAAAACCAAAACGACTCAACTTGGTTCCCAGCTAAACAGCGATTTTCATAACTTTTCATCCTTTCTCTAACTGGGAATGTTGGTATTGGCAGTGTTAGAAGAAGTACGCCTACTCAAAATGGTTTTTTTTCTGAAGTAAAATTATTAATACCACACAGTACAAGCCCTGCATTCAAATGTTTACTTAAAGTAAAGAGTGAAAGATAGGCATTATCAGCACAATGTAAGCTACTTAAATTTTCTTCATGTCTGTTCAAGATGGAGCTTTCAACTCTAATATAATACTTGATAGTTTAATAAATAATAATGCATAATATTTTAATTGTGATATTTTGTGAGGAAAATCTGAATCTGCAAGGTAACCAGCAACCTTTCTCTGTCAGATGTAATGTCTAAATGTACAGTAGTACAATGTTTTCCACTGAGGAAAAAGTATACAGTAAGTTATTAGTAGTATACAGTTGAGTTGCATAATTTGTAAGGGCCTTTGGGGACCTTCTGTACATTAGTACAATGAGTTAGAATTTTAACATATTCAATATTTTTCATATCTAAACATATAATATATGAATCTATAGCTGTTTGGAGGTTTTACTTCGGGCTCCCAGGCAGTTGCCTACCTTGCCTTATGGTAAAGTCTGCTCTTGTTTTTGTTTCCCGTGAAACAGAGTGATTTCACCGGTGTTTCTGACTGTGAGTAGCTGCTACTTGATATGTGACTCAACTATGTCATGGCAGGGATACGCTCTGGGTTGTTTGCATTTCTTTAAACCAATCACAATTGTCTTGGGTGACGCTATGCTTTGGACACAGCGACCGTGGCTCTGCAAAAGGAACTTGTTTTTGTGGAACATTTGCACCCCACAAAAGAAAACGCCACATACAATATTAAATGAAGTTAACTGTTCATACAATACAGTAATGCAAGTTATTTAAATTAGCTGTATAGATGGCTAACGTAATTTGCTCTTATCAGTGCATCGCCGTGTGTACTTCATCCACATAATCCTCTCCAATCAATCCCAAAAAGTCCCAGTTACATAGTAAATGCCGTAAACATATTCTTTGTAAATCTTTACAACCATACCCTGAAAGAACCAAGCAAGCCTGCCTTGTTCCACAATCCAATTTTTATTTTTTTTTAACTTGCCATTTTCAGCTTGTAGATTGCTAGCTCAAAGTTCCGAAGCGAATGGAGTTTGAGAACGGCAACACACAGATCCATTGATCCAGACTACTTTCAGAATATCTAATCTGGTCTGATCTGAATCCAAGACACTGAACTTGAACCTGTGCCATCATTGCCACTGCTGTTTGACACGTTTCATAGCATACATGACAGTATCATACGTAGCCCCTTTAGAGGTTAAATGACACAAAGGATTTTAGGGTTGAGTTGATGCAGCTGTCCAGAGGAGGAATCCGCATCTTTCTTCCACATTGTCCTGACTGTGCTCCATCTGTCCACCTATCATTTTTAATATGCCCCCATTTTTCTCTGTACACTCCCCTTCGTCTCTCCTTCTCAGATACTCCCCTCCCTAACTGGTTTCTCTCCCCAAACCGCTGTCACATGTCTGAGAGCATGCAGGACAAATTCCATATCTGCCTGTCAGGCTCTTCCTCTTTCTTTCCATCTTCTATCTTGTTCTTCCTTTTTCACATGTGCGCAGGGTATCTCTCCCCTGCTGCATAATGCACCTGTGTCCCTGACATCCCCTGGTGTCTGACAAAACAGACAGAGGGTTTGTTTAAAGGATGGATTGAGAGGCGCTTTGCTCTATCCGTTTCCAATTCTGTTTCCTCTCATGTATAATGGATGAAGTGAGTCTCTTGCACCATTGTTTGCTGATTCTAATGAGAGTGCCTGGCCTGTTGAATAATAAAAACAGGAGGGCAAAATGAAAATGTCTCAGAGCTTCAGAGGAACACCTGCTGATTAGAGTGTAGACTACATTTATCCTTAACGGGAGTGGTTGCTTGTTACATCATTGCATGCAGACATACACACGCCACACACACACACACACACACACACACACACACACACACACAGATAAAGGGGGCGGTGATAGTGTCAAAACATATGCTCTTTAATTACTGATGTATGTATTCACAAATAATTAATGTGGCAAATGATGCTGCGGGTTATTAACTTGAATAATGAAGTCATAGTTCCATTAACAGGAGCTCCTCAGGTCATTTATGTAGCATTATAACTGTGCTGTTGTTAAAAGGTAGCATAGGTAAAATGTAATCTCTCTTGACGGGGCTGAGTTTAAATAGGAAACTAGAGGATGGTGCATCAGAGAAATGTGTGTCTGTTTTCACTGCAATCCTGCTCTTACTGTACTGGACAGGCTTTAATAATTAACAAAGCTGCCAGGAAGGAGGCCTTCACCCACAGACTCCCCTGCATTCAGGGGATTCTTCTGCTCGGTCACCACACATCTGAGCTGCATAAGGAAAACAGGCCACTTTCCTAAATGTACTAAAGGATGTAAACAGTTAATTGACCCTTGACACTGTAACTGCAGCTGTAGACACATCAGGTTATTTTGCAGGATCACATCGGTATTAATTTAATAAATTATGCATAATGCGTTACACCAGGTTTAAATATATATATATATATATATATATATATATATATATATATATATATATATATATATATATATATATATGCTGACTCACAATCTTCCTGTACTAGTAAATCATTAGTGATAAACTAATTGAAACCTCTGTTAAAAGTCAGTTTGCATACAGTGAGTATTCTCATGAATCAAATTGTCAGCTGTAAAATAAGTATTACAGTAAAATTGAGTTTCAAAAAGTACAGAAGAAGTTGAATGCTGAAGAGTTTAAAATCATAGATGTCTTAATATGTGTTTTATTGCTATAGGTAGTCAAGGTGGCACTAGTTCTTACATCTTCATATGCTGTTGGGTAATTTAAACTATAGCATGAGTTAAATAACAGATTAAAGCTGCATTATTTCTGAAAGGTAGTGGAGTGAAAATATTATATATAGGCCTGTCGCAATATGCAATAAATCAATGATATTGTCATGATAAATAAAAATGAGCTTGATCATTTTGAAATGGAAATTATCTTGGCTGGAAAAATTTCCATTATATTTATTGTTTTTGATTGTGTTTGGTTTTTATTCAAGTGCTTTTTTTGTTAACAGAGACTGAGAGTCCATTTTATTTATTTTTTTTGGTTGTTTTGTTCATTTATTGTGGATATTTAAAATGTCTTCTAGTTCCAGTGTTAAATATTCTTTAGAAATAAAAGTTTATTGATCTTTGAAAAGGTGTACCTGCATTATTATGCCATTATCATTATATTAGATAAAAATGGTCTCAGAACGACAATATTATCGTTTATCGCAATCATTTCTGGGACAATTTATCGTCCAGCAAAATTTGTTATCGTGACAGGCCTAATTATGCCTCAAAAATATACTCAAGTAAATGTAGTTTGAAAGAGATTGTGCCTTATTAGCAAACCAACTACAGTCAATTGGAGGAATGGCAATCTCATCATGAGAATGCAATAGACTAACTCAATATTATTAGCATACAGCATTCGAGTTACTCACATTGTCTTCTTTCCTCTCCTCCCTCCATCATTCTTAATTACTGTCATGAATCTATATACCTAATAGTTATTGCTGGGGTTCATTTCCTCTCAGTTCCAGATTGACATTGAAAGCACATCTTCAGAGTTATTCGTCTTTCTTTTGGCCCGTCTCTCTTTCCTCATTTTTGCCCTGCTGTCACACACTGACTAGAGGAACATTAGGAGGTCAGTGACATTCAATTGTGAGACCTGGGGCGATTTAAAAAAACAAAAGCTGACGCCCTCTATGATATTGAGTTTTTGCTATATGTGGCTGAATGAACATCTGTAGTGTATTTCTATGTCTTTTTCTGTATGTGAGTAAAAGAATCGAAAAAGGGAGCTAAGCACCAGATTCAGTACTGTGTTTATGGAGCTCACAGCTTCTATTTTCAGCACATCTCTAAGCAGTCGTCTTCAGTTGTGGTCAAGGTTAAGTATTTTTCTCGACACGAAGATGCAGTATATACATCCACTTTTATTAAAAAAAATACATACATTCTGTGTGTGTATAAAAAAAAAAAAAAAAAAAAAACCACACCCCCCACACAAATAAATATTTTCCCCCAAAACAAGGGCCAACCGCCAAATGAAGTCAAACAATCCTTCACTCTATCTCCTATAGCGGTCTCGTACTCTGTCTCGCTTTCAGTCTGAGGCTGCCTGAAGTGTGGAGATAAAACAGCTGCATCTTTAATCTGTGGGTGGCACAAGCCTACAAAGAAGGCAATTAGGTTTATAATTTACAATTCCCTTGCCCTTCTCTCTTCTCTACCCTTCCATTTCCTCTCCTTCCAACTCACCCCTCCTTTCCACCCATGAAGTAATGTCTTTATGTGTGTCATGTGTGTGTGTCCCCACAGAGCAGCGCGAGCATTTGGAGAGTACCTGTCCCACACACACCCTGAAAACCGAAACAGATCAGGTCAGCGTCTCAGCCATCCTGCCATTTGCCCATCCCTCTATCCTGCTCAGCCTATTCCTTTGTGGTCTCTGATCCTTCCTCCACCTGTTTCACCTCATCCTCTGTTGAAATGCCAGGCTGTGATCATTAGTGTGTCACTACAATAGCTGATAACCAAAGAAAGATATTATTATCTGTGTCATCCTCACCTTGACATCTTCATTTTCCCCTCTCTCTCTTCTCCTTGCTCCTCTAGCACCTTGGTATATCTTTCATTATTTAACGCTCATATTTGTCTTTTTTTTTTTTACTATCATTCTAGCTCATCCTTTGCGTGAAACCTTGGTGGGTCCAGACCAGGAGTCGCCAAGTGACACGACTGGCCCCAACAACAACAACCACCTCCATCCCTGCTCCAACACCACCAAGGGCTGTGAGGACAACCGGGAGCCCAGTTTGGTGAAACCCCCGCTGGGCTTACTCCAGCCCCCTCCCCCTTCCATCATCATCTCTACCAAAGCATCGCGACTGTCCCTAGAGCGCAGCTTCTCAGCAGAGGAAGACCAGCAGAAGTGCGTTGAGTGCACTCTGCAGCCTGCCCGTGTGTACACCATCACCAGCCAGCGGGGTATGCTGATGAGCAGTGGCCGGGGCAGCAAGGAGAGCCTAGAACTGGACGTCCTGAAGGAGAAGTCGGGGAGTGGCGGGGTGGGATCCAGAGGTGGCTTGATCCAGCCCTCCACTTCCCCTTCTTCCACCTCATCGTCTCCAACCCAGTTCCACCAGGCCAGCAGTGGTCGTGGCATCAGCCACCATCACAGAAACCATCACGACACGCACCACGGGAACCACCACCACAGCGTCTCGGGCACCAATGCCCCTTCCAGTAGTGGAGGAAGTAGCGGGGCAAGTGGAAGCAGCAGTAGCAACCAGCAGCAGTCTTTAGCCGTCGCTGGATCCCACTCCCATCATGGATCACACCACCACGGCCACCACCATCACCTGTCTCAACCCCCACTGCAGACCTCCGTCAGCGCCCACAACATCCGCGGCTGGGGAGAGGGTGGAAAAGGGGAGGGGGAGTGCAGCGGGCTGGCCTGTGAGTCATGCAGCAGCACCCCCTCGCGGAGCCAGGGCTCCCTGGACCTGGAGAGCGCGTCCCGAGAGGCAGGCAAGCAGCACCGACGCCTAGAGAGGATGTGGAGTGTGGACCGGGTGACTGGTCTGGAGAGAGGTGAGAGGGCGGAGGACACAGAGGAAAGGAGAGGCGCTGAATTCCAAACAAGGGCGGGGGGTGGGGGGTCAGGGTTTGTTCAAAAGACCCCGTGAATGGCATTGGTTGGTTTGACATTGGACCAGAGATGAAATAGCATTTGACTAATTTCAATCACTTGCCTGACTGCATTTTTTAGGTAAAAATTAGGGATCCATTTAAACATGCTTACCCTTACATTTAGTGTTTGTGACAGTTTAATTATATTTTTTTATAAGTAATAATTCTAGGCTTCATGAAGGTTTAAAGCTCACTTCAGTGAAAACAATTAACAAATCACACTTAACCCTTTGGTGAGCATCTAGTAAGGAATAACAAAGAAACTTTGCAGTTAGTTTTTAATTTTAAGTTATTTTACTGTGACAAATCAGTCTAATGAAGAGTTTAGGCCTATGTCTGGATGAATTAAAGTAAAACATCCATTAAAGTGAGTTAGTATTACAATTCAAATCTATTTCGTCTCAGCTCTGGTGGGGATTGAGGGTTTGTTGTTGGATGTGACGTGGTGGTCTGTATATCTGACTCCGTCTCCTCGTCTCTCTCCTCTGCTGTCTCCTTCTGTGTGTCTCCCTCTCTCCATTTGTGGAGTGGTGGACTGTCAAGTGCTGGTGCTGTTGCTTCCATATTTCTAATATATATTTATTACAATTGCCGATATGGGATATATTTTTCAGTTTTTTCACTTAACCCTGAAATTATCAATTTTCTCTCCATTTGCAGAGGACACTAACTGGTTTCCCAAGGAAAATATGTTCAGCTTTCAAACTGCCACAACAACCATGCAGGCGTGAGTGTCGAACCTTTGAAGCACATATATATCTTGCATTTACACAAACACACATACATGCACACGCAGTCACATTTATGGTGTATGAAAGGTCAGGCTGGTGTGAGTTAACGGAACATACTTGTGTTTTTGCACATTTTAGGCCATTAACTACAAACTGCATACTTTACATCACAGCAAACCATTTTTCAAAGCTTGCTATAGGTTTTTAGATTGATTTCTTACCTTCCAGGTTGCCATTGATTTTCATTTCAGTAAGCTATAAAAACAGCTTGCACACCTTTAAGGCTCACTCAAGGAGGACAATCCATCATAGTGAATAATTTGTCAATTCTTTTTATGGTTTTGTAAAAGTTGAATAATTGATGCATGGTAAAGTTGTAAGCAGGGTTTGTTTTGAAAGCTCACCTTATGGACCATTTGACATTTGATTCTTGGGAAAACGTGACCACAGTCTCATTATCACTTCCACAATGTCGGAGTTTGATTGTTGATCTTATAGATTTAATTTTACTACACTGTTTGTCATTAATTTATTCATATTACAGTGATAAGTTGTTGAGTTAAGCAAGTTTCAAGTATCTGCGGGTTAATTTTTCATAGTGTGCTAAAAGCAACCAATTATTCACTTAAATCTAGTAAACTAACCTAAAAAGACAAAGTCTAAAGCAATACTAGCGGCTGTGTGAGGTTGTACTTAACCCTTGTGTGGTCCTTCGGGTCCCAATGACCCGAAGGACCACACAAGGATTATGTACTTCCCTTTACTTTGTTGAGAATTGCTCTCTAAACCCTGTTTCTTGTAAAGTAAGTAAGTAAAGTTTATTTCTAGAACACATTTAAACACAGTTTAAGCTGACCAAAATGCTGTACAAACAAGAACTAAGGTGCTGTATTAACCCTTGTTTAGAGAGCAATTCTCAACAAAGTAAAGGGAAGTACATAATCCTTGTGTTGTCCTTCGGGTCACTGGGACCCGAAGGACAACACAAGGGTTAAGCACAGTGGTGCTAACATGGTCACAATGCCAATGCCAACATGTGGCTGTTTAACAAGGATGTTTACCATGCTCACAATCTTAGTACAGTGTATTCACATGCTAACATGTGTTAACTACAGTACGAAACCATTAGTTTTGAGAGTATTTGGTTATGAATGAAAGTATTGGATGTATTGGATGACATTTTGACCTGTTGGTGGCACTAGATGAAAAGTCACAAGATCACCAGTTATTAGAATTGATGCATCCAAAAGTTGTTGACATTTTAGTATAGACCGAAGCCGACCGGCCGATCAACAGACCTGCATTGCCATCCCTAAAGGCATGCTGCTAGCATGGCTAAAATTCGTACTTGATTGACAGGATGTGACGTGTGCAGTTTCTAGTTCATAGGTTAAAACACGTAATACCAATGGTGTGTTTCTTTGAAGAAAGTTTAAAAGAAAGCATAGTGTGTGCGTCTGTATAAAAGTGCTTGTGAGCATCCATCTGTGTAAGTATGATAGCAGGCTGAGATTCTGTCCCAAGATCACCTGCAGCTGTAAAAGATATCTTCACATAAAAAAGTAGAATCTCCAGCAGCTTCCAGCAAACCTCTATCTGTTTTTATTGGACTCATTGCTCACTGGTGCCTAAACGTTGTTGTTTTTTTCTCCCTCTCCTCTCTTCTTGCTAATTAATCATGGGATACCCAACAACAGGATATCGTGAGTATACTTCCCTGCTGGCTTAATTTTTTTCTTACCTATCTTACCTTGTTGTTAACTGCTGCTACTTAACTATGATGTCTACCATTTAATCTTCATTTTTGGGTTTCATCTAAAAACTTACTGACCATAACAAGATGGAACCAAGGTGCTTGTTTGGGTAATTCTGGCCTGGCAAAAAAAAAAGTTTCTTTAGGAAACATCAATCATCATCTGATTGACAGTTATGGATTGTCAAGTAGAAACCTAGTCAGCACAAATAATGTATTTTAATTAAAGTGAGAAAAAAAAGCCAAAAGGAGGAAAACTGAGTTACAGGATTTTCATGAAACAGCAGGGATACAGTCCAGTTTAATCCACTGCAGCTGAGTAAGTCTGCCAAGCTCAAGTCAGGAAAATGTCGGTCTGTGTCTTGGCTGACCTAAACCCTGTCAGCTCACATTTAGCCAGCAGTTCTGTCAGTTTGGTACACACACACACACACACACACACACACACACACACACACACACACACCACTAAGGACACAGCGATAGATAGAGTTTGGCCATTTAAGATTTTTGTGGCAGGCATGTTAGTGCTCTAATCCGGCTCCACAGACGTCGCCAATTATCACTAAATGTGTGCTGGCTGACTATAGGCGTATTTGGAACCGACTGTGGCAATTGGCTCTGGAGAGATTTGTTAAGAACAAGTATTTATAGTGCTAACATGATCCATATTACCTTCTGGTAAAACTTTTCTATCAGTTCTATCAGTGAAAAGAAGTCAGTTATCAGTCAGATGTCTCGGTAGGTAAATATCCAATGTGAAATCTGGTGCGTGCAAATTGCCCAAAGGAAAGGAGTGTATAGGCGATCTTAGAAGTAGGTTAAGCAATCAGATGTTAACATTCATAACAGTCATAGTTTATTATGCCTAAACCAAGCCAAGTCTTTGACATTTCATACTGCACAACCCCTGCTCCAACTACATCTCACCCAACTAAACCCAACTAACCCCGAGCTGCTCTTTGTATACTGACCAAGCTAACCTCTGGCCGCTAGCTTGAAGTAAATTTTGAGGGTTTATTCTAAATTCTTACAATAATAAAAAGGAAACAGCTGATGATATTCTATATATCTATATGGCCACAGCCAACATTTTGTTTTTTTGGGAATTCTACAAGCTACTTTCCACTACTTACCCAGAGTCAATCAATTATGTTAAGCACGGTTGGAGATGCCCTATCTCTAGCTCTGTCCCTGGACAAATGTTAATCAGCTTCACAGGACTGTTGGGTCACATCTTTTCTGATTAACAACAATCAAGTTTGATGAATAATCACACATCGGCAGTGATGCATTTCACACCATGTTTGTACTATGACACATAAAGTGGTGTCACTTTCTGCTACCCAGAACATGTTCAAAAGTTTAGCAATGATTTAAACAGAAGTCAACAACTTGCACATAATGTTATACAACTACTAATTAATTCTGGGAAAGTATCAAGAATCGTACAATTCCCCCAAAACAAACAAAATAATTAAATCTCAAGTGGAACTACTGAAAAGACACATAAGGTTACAAGATCAGCATCTCTATTGAAAGATGTATTATACCACATGTAGACTTGCACACGTGTTGCACGGGTGAATAGAAAATAAGATTTGAGCTGGCGATGTGATTTGACTTTCAGGTCTTCATACTCAAAGCTAGCGGCTGCCTACCTACAACAGCCTCCCCTTCACAGCCAAATAAACCCTGCAGCTAAAGGCCCTGGCATCAGCCCCCCTTGCACTGTCCTACTGTACCCCTCGCTATGCCAGCATACTCGCGCTCTCATCCCTTTAATACTGTGCCACGTCCCAGCAGGGCTTTACGGAGATTTGTGCAGAGAAAAAGGAGAGAGAGGGAGCAGGATTCGGCAGAAGTCATCCAGAGGTACGAAGCGGCCCCTGCCAGGGAGTGCTTTGCTGTCGTGCTGTTTGCACTTGTTTCTGGCTATAGCTCCATTGTCGCTTATTTACAGCCGCGTCCAATCTGACTAAGCCAAAGAGTCACAACGTGGCATTTGACGGTGAGAACGTCAGCAGCTTTAAAAAGGATCTGCTTACTGGATGTCCTGCTACAGTGCCCCAATTTCTAGGCTGGATTTTTACTGCCACCCACAGAGAATCAGATTTTGATTCTTAGAAAAAATTGAAAAATGAAGTATACGCTGTATGAGTGGTTTGAAAAAAAACTGTGATAAATCTTCTTGTATTGTGGATTCTACTCAGCCACGCCTAGATTAACTAAATTGGTAGCAAACACACACCTAATCTGTGAGAATGTGACATTAAGAGTTATTCATTCGGCAGACTTCAGCATGACATTCGAATATTCGGGGGTTTTTTGTTTGTTTTTAATTTTTGTTTATTTATTTTCTGCATTTCTCTCGTTCACACTCCAGTTGGTGGCGGTAATGCACATTTAAGTTGGTTTGCCAACCGCCAATAAACTACAAAGAAGAAGAAGAAGAAGAAGAAGAAGAAGAAGAAGAAGAAGAAGAAGAAGAAGAAGAAGAAGATTTATGCTGCGTTCATGCCACCTCGGAATAACAGGCACCGCCCCCCTGGTTACGTTGTTTTTCCGACTGGCAGCGTTCACATGGTCGGGATGCGTGTTCTTCTTCTTCTGTTATATTGGTGTTTGGCATAACAACTTTTTGCATGACTGCCACCAACGGTTGGCCGTAGCCTAGAGCATCAGGTGTGTGAAAACATGGAGGCCACAATAACAAAAGATTCTCTGCGGTTTTCTTATGCGAGCATCCAAACAGCACATCGCCAGGTGTGTGTTTGTGTTATCTGCAGGACAACGAACTCTCAGCTGCGTAGATTACGCGTAGATTACGGCTGAATTGTTTTATTTTCTGTTACTTTGTAACAGTTGTGTACATGGCTGTATATTTTAAAGATTTAATGCTTTAAAGTTATAAAAACGCTCATGAGTGGAAGTTTTATCGAGGTTACAGCGACGCCCCAGTCACAAAGTGTCCTGTTGACGGGATGGTGATCCGAGGTTAAAAGTTTATTAATTCTGAACGCGTCTGGCCTGTCTATCTATATTGCACCAAATACGACACTGCACTCCCTTGTGAAGTCGTTTGGATGAAAGGTTCTCAAAATAATCAAAATGCAAACAAACAGACAGACACATAGAGATTCCTGCCTTTATTAGAGATAATAATATGTTCAGCCCCCTCTCCCCGAAGCTTCGAATATTCGATGCTCATTACTACCGAAGCTTCGAAGCTCAAAAAATGGTATTCGGACCAGCCCTACCAATCAGACAAACGATCCGGGTGACGTAGCAGCGACAGCGGCATCAACGGGTTGCTGAGCTTCGGTAGCCGTCATGTTGAATGTAAACAAAGCTGCTCGCTGTCGCTGCACTATCGTCATTGTGTAAAGCCCACCTCAATGGTCGTGATTGGTGCCTCGATTTGGAAAAATCGGAAATGGGCTTGAATGGGCTCTTGGCCAGACTGACTCGCCAGAGCAAATCTCAAATTTGCAAGTTGAAGTTTGTCAGGGTTTTCCCAGGCTATCAAACTTTTCAAATTTGAGTAAAAAAAAATAGCATAGCATTTTTTAAATACATTGGAAATATGCAGTAAGATTCTGTAACACTTGCAGGAGTAATGACATCAGTAACAAGTCAACTGTCCCACTCAGGCCCAGATGCTCCGTCACACAGGGGCAGATGGTGAGAGTGACACCATGCAGTATATCTCAATTCCTCGGACATCTCAGTGTCATCCATCTGCAGTGTCGCAATAGCGTTGTGTGTCATTTCATTAAAATTTGTGATTTGAGGGAAATATAAAGCAGAACAATGTTTTAGGAACACTTTGCCAAATCCACTGGAAAAATAGTCCTGCATCCACCAAATACCATCACTTGAAAAATAGATTATATTTTATCACACTAAGGCCATGTCCACATTAACACTCAGATTTTAAAATGCATGTTTATTTGTTTCCATTCTTGTTTTTTATTCTCATTAAGCTGGGTATTTGGGCACTGAAAACCGATCAAACAGGAAAACCAATTAAAAGGAAGACCTGACATTTCTTGATGATACAGTATGTGTTGTATTCCTGACATGGTGGAACAATTTGTTCTTCAATCTTATTTCTTATTAACAATACTTTTAAAACAGCAGAAAGCTTCTTTTTTAGATATGGTGTAGAGCTGCTGTCTCAAAATCGGAGCATTTCTGTATTTTTTTTATTTCAATCTGGACGGCAAACTTTAAGTAGGCAATAAAAACACCAGTGTGGGTTAAAAACCTTTGACATTAGAGTAGATATGGCCTAAGCCACACAGCAGAGCCGAAATGATTATTTTCATACGGTAGCAGTTTGCAGACAGTGCTTCTGTCAAGTACCACATCCCCATCACCACATAGAAAACAATATTAACCACTTATAAACAACAGCAATGCATAAAGAAAAGGTAAAAAAGCCATTTCAGCAGTGCTCTTATTTACCCCCTGTAATCTCAGAGTGCTTTTCATCATAGAAAAGTAGGTTTTACCCTGTACTCTTACTCTTTGATGTGAGGTGTTCACTTTCCTTTTCCTCATGCATTACCATCTCTCAACAATGAATCTGGTTCTTTTCTTAGGAATTTCTGAAGACTTTACCTTATTACAATTTTCAGACACTTTTACTTTACTTGAGTATTTCCATACTTTATACTTTTACTCCACCACTTATCTGAGGCAAATACTGTACTTTTTACTTCACAGCATTTATTTGAGAGCTTTAGTTGCTAGTTACTTTGTAGATTCAGATTATTACGAGATACACTCAACATATAAATTCCGATGTATTATAGATGAAGCTACACAGCAGTAAACAAGTTAGTAGTAGTAAGCATTAGCCCCACCTTTACCTGCTGCACAATAATGCTTAGCCCATCAATGATCCTAATCCAATAATTTTGCCTAATACATAATATTCTGAAATGGGTCATTCTGCATAGAATACTTTTATTTTAGTATGGTATGTACTATATTTTGATTGTAATACTTAGACAAATCCTTAGGTAGCCAATAAGTAATAGTAAAAGACATTATCAAAGAAACATAGAAGACTGAGTTCACACTCTCACAGATTAATTAGTTGTAAGGTAGCTAAAGAACAACAATGTGTTAAATAATGCAGGTAATCATCATCCTTGTTCAAATAAAAATATTAATAATTTAGGGAATAGTTCACTTATTTCAAATTGTATTACATCAGTACACCCATAGCAGTTATAAGTAGATGGGACAGGAGTAGAGAATCAAAATAAGTAAAATGTGAAAATTTAGGCAAAAATATGGAACATATAAATGGGAAAATGGATAGAAAACGAGTTATAGAGCATAACAGAAAGAAGTGAAGAAGAGAGGAGGGCGGACCTGTCAGATTGTTTTTAGCTGGAAGTGGAGGTGACCATCGTGTGTCTCACAAATTTCCTCTATTTCTGACTAAATCTCATTAACTGTGTCCACACCTCTCCATTGTGGGTAGCTGAAGTTTAAGCACAGGACATTCAGGGTGACTATGTGTATTAGTGTGTGTCTAAGATCTCTTTCTCAAAGTAAAAAGTAAGTAACAGGGATGCAATTAGTACTAACTTATATTTGCTCTTTATTAGACAATGTTTTGGCATGATTTAATTTGTGTTGCTCTTAAAACCAGCAGTGAAATTCACTGTTTGATGTTTGAAAGTTAACTGTTGTTTTGCTGACACTTTATGGAGGTAAACCAAGGCCAAAGACTCCAAAGTCTATTCCTTTTATGTTGCTTCTATTTTTATGTGCTTCTCCACTACCAGATAAACATGGACCCACTCTCTCTCTCTCTCTCTCACACACACACACACACACACACACACACACACACACACACACACACACACACGCTGAGATCATTAATCATGAGTGTCGACTGGTAGCTTGGTGTAGTGAAGCTGTGTATAGAAGCGACATGGGAGGGAGGCAGAAAGATAAAAGGATGTTTATCTGGGGCTCTTGCATAGGACATCATGTCAGGATCAGGCAGAAAGTCACGGAGAAGACTATACAAACCCTATTGCTTTGTTGTTATTAAATACACTAAATGGATTTTATTGTTGCTAGGAGACTTTTGGGAGGCTACTACAAGAAGCAAAACCTTGCACATTGAAACATTTACAGGAATGAGGGAATGGACCAAGTGTGATGACAACCATGTTGCCAAAATATAGGGTTCAAAAAGTAAATAATATAAATTAATACTATTTTACTCTTTGACAAATGTGTATACTTTATCTTGATATAGTATAACAATTACAATGTTGCTCTATCAGGCTGATGCCACAGTTCTGCACCTGCGGCTCTTCTGATGAATAAGGACATCAACAGAAATATATTTATCATTATATAGAGCATCATCAGCCTGTGGTTAGCCTCAATGAGATACAGCAGTGTAGATTCTTTATAACTACATTTGAATAATGAGGATGAGAAAAGCCTGCTTTGTGCATCCAAGTTCTTTAAGACCAAGGATGTTAAATGTGTTGTTTGATCTTTGTAACCATGACTCCGATGGAGCATGACCGATAATTTGCCGGCCGATATATTCACAGATATACCATGGTGTACAGGAAAATCTACCGGCTGAATTATTTAGTCTTGCTGGCATTCATGAGTTGATTGTTGTCCTCACACCATCGGATCAGGCCCACAACAGCTGTGTTGTCAGCAAACTTGATGATAGTGTTGTTGGAGTCGAAAGTGGCTACACAGTCGAGGATGTACAGGGAGTACAGCAGGGGACTCAAGACACAACCCTGGGGTGCTCCAGTGTTAAGGATAAGGATGCAAGAGGTGTGTCCGCCCACCTTCACCACCTGTGTTCTGCCTGTCAGGAATCGGTCTGCATGTCAAGGATTCACATGCACAGTCAGTTGTTTAATCCCAGGTTCTTGAGTTTTGTAATGAGCCTGAAGGGAACTATGGTGTTAAACGCTGAACTGTAGTCAATGAACAGCAACCTCGCATAGCTTCCTTTCTTTACCAGGGGAGATAGGGTGGTGTGTGGAGGATGTGTGCTATGGCGTCTTCCGTTGATCGGTTGGGACGGTAGGCAAACTGTAATGAGTCCACTGTGCTGGGTAGTGAGGAGCAGATGTAATCCTTGACCAGTTGTGCAAAGCATTCCATCACTACAGAGGTGAGGGCCACTGGGCGATAGTCATTCAGGCAGGCTGGTCTTGTTTTCTTGGGCACAGAAATGATGGACTTCTTAAAGCACATATGGTATTACAGACTGAGCCAGTGACAGGTTGAATATCATTGTGAATACCGGCGCTTGTTTGTCAGCACAAAGTTTGAGGACCCACCCGTTGATACCATCAGGTCCTGCCTAAGTATTAGTAAGTAGGCCTTATTGTTAAAAAAAGATATTGGTCGATATATTTCTGTCAATTTTCAGTCTTAAATATGTTATACTATAAATATGTTAAGCAGTATTGGTCAGGCTCTAGACTCAAATATAAAAACAAAATCGATCAGGAATGAACTTCTTGGACAAATTCCACCCATGTTAAACACACACAGACACAACACAGATCAACATAGCAACATCTCATCTGTCTGGAACAAAGTAAAGAAACATCACCATCATGCTCTCTAATGCATCATTGCCTCTGATGTGGTTCTGTTTAGAGCAGATGCACCAAAACCTACAAAAAAAATTAAAGAAGGGTTTTCCTTTTGGCTGTTGTTGCATGAATGAATCTCATGTATCTCATAAATTTACACTATAAAGGATGAAAATAGGTACTTTGGCAAAGTGGCACATTACACCCAAAATGCTCCTGTGACAAGTATTTTCCACTCACATTGACAAGAAAATTTGTATATTTACAAATAATTATCTTTTTTTAAACTCTTAGTAGAAATAGAAGCTTGACACTAAACTCTCCTATTTGTCTCCCCTTGCTTTGTCATTTCCCGTCCGCCCACCCCTCCCTCTTTTCTCTTTCTTTTCTTTACATTTGGGTTCTTCCTCTGTCCTCTGTTATCCCTCCACTGCTTTGATTTCTCTACCCACAGGAACTTCCGGAAGCATCTTCGGATGGTGGGCAGCAGGAGGATGAAAGCACAGAGTGAGTCAGAGATGTGTGTGTGTGTGTGTGTGTGTGTGTGTATGTGTGTATGTGTGTGTGAGATATGTTTGCTCAAATTGACTGTGATGTTGTTCACCCCACCATCATCTGTGTTTTTTTGTCGGTTCCCTGGTGTGTTTTTTGCATGTGTGTGGCACCAAACGCTGCTGCTTTACTGGGATTTTGTAACGCTATATTGACATACCTTGAGGATTATATGATCGTCTGTGTGTGTGTGTGTGTGTGTGTGTTGATAAGCCAGCGATATAAATCGGTGCATGTGTGTATGTTTGAGTGTGTGACTGTAGGTGGTCTTTTCCTGTTGCATCGCTTCGAATGTTTGTTCAATTGGTTGTAAATTTTGAAGACAAAAACGCTCAATTGTATATTTTAAAAAAAGAAAAGAAGCAAAAATAGATGATTGGTAATGATAAAGGGGTGTGTGTCTGTGTGTCTGTCACTGCAAACATATAAGACACTGATAGAAAACCAAAAATCTAGTTTTGGATTAGATGTGGCTTCAAAGGCAATGTGAGTGTAACTTTGTGATGTAACCGGTCTGTAATCTATTAGCTTGTCCATTGTTTTGACTTTGAAAATTAAATGGAAAGAAAATGGTGAAGGACAAACTATTAATCTATGCCCCAGTGAATAAAATCATTGGTTACATTTGTATGTGTGTCAATAGATGCAGCGTTAATATCCAAGTATCTTGGAAGGGTAATAAGTGTTATAGAGACTATGCAAAATCTGGTAGCAAATGTCAAAGCTGTATTACCATATTGCAAACAATATGTTTCTGGACCATGGCAGATTTGTGTAGATGTATGTAGACATTTACTAAAACCCAAAATCTTTTTGATGCTGTAATGTCAAAGTTGTTGCACACCTCAGACTTTCCCTGCTGTGAGGAGGAACTAGTTCTCCTGGAGACCATTTCTTCTCCATTTCTGCATAGCTTTGGGTGAACGGACATTCTCCTCATGGTCATAGAATCTGGTCCCAAGACTGCAGTGTTGATTAAGTCAAAGAAAATAAATGATATATATATGTTAAAAAAAAAAAAAAAAAAAAAAAAAACTTTAGATCAATCTGGTTCCGACTATGAACATCAACTCTAGTCAAGATCAGAGTATTTGTGATGTTTTGATATAGTTACAAGTGATTTCTAAAAGAAAACCTTGTAATAGAAATGCAATCCAAAAATCCTTTTGATCACAAGAAGAAAAAAAACATTAAAAAGTTGACCTTATGAATGCTTCGGCTAATGAAAAGACTTTTGTACTTGAAAAGAACAAGTTGGTGTCAGCAGCAAAATGAACAGAGAAGCATTTGCGGGAATTAATCAGCCGCAAAAGCACAGAGGGAAAAAAATGTGGAGCCTTGAGGGACACTGTTGATTAACCGTGTCAAACACTTTAAAGTCAAATATTGTAAGAGCACAGTGATTACTCTTCAAAGCAGAGCTGATTTTATCGAGGCTTGGTAAATTTGTGACACAAGGACAGTCCTTTCAAATTCATACTGATGATGAGCAACAAGATCCTTTATAATTTTAAAGATAAATATGATTGTTAGCATACTGTATGTGACAGTTTGTATATGCAGGCATTTGTTTGTGCGTTTGTGCAGAGGAGGGATGGCATCGTGTTGTATACATATTTGTGAGCTGCATCTGCCTTTTCACTAATGTGCTTTAGGTGGCGAGTGTGTAGAGGAAACAGCCAATTTGCGGGTTTGTTAGTGTGTGTGTGTGTGAGTGACTATCTCTCCCCGCCTGCACTAGCATTCGCTGAGCGTAGATCGAAGAGTTTCAGCCGTTCCTGGAGTGATCCCACCCCTTTCAAGACTGACTCTCCTCATGAACCCAGAGACAGTGAGTTAACACAGACTCACACGCATGTGCATCTACACGCTCACACACAGATGCTGACACACACACAGTTTCTTACAGTTGCAGTGGTGCAAAAATGGTAATTAAAACATTTTGGAAGGCTTTAACTCTGAAGTAACCGAATCACATTTGCAAATGGTGTAAATCTATGTCTAAAGTAAATTGTGCTTGGGAAGTTTTTAGTTTGTATTCCTGACATGCAGAGGGAGAAGAAAAAGTAAAAATTGACCTGGACCTGCCAGGCCTCGCCTTTTAAATAATCAGATCAGGTCAGACTACTTCAGTGCAGTCAATTCTCCTTTGTCTACGTACAAAACTATAAGTTAAATATTACAATAACTGCCAGATATAAACATGTCCTTTTATGTAAAGTGTCCTATTGTTCTCAAGTGTTTATAATCTACCGAAACAGCTGCAGTAAGATTTGTGAGAACATATTTGGAACAGTGTGCTATGTCTGACCCTTGTCCCCTCATGCCTTGACTGGCAGATTCATTACAGCTTAAATGTGCTTTGTGCACAGGTGGCTCATACCGAGTTGAAAGCTAATTAGCAGCATTTGTCAGCTATAAAAAGGGTCGGTGATCAGCACTTTGATATACGAGCGACTTACAGCACAGCTCGAATGAGGCCAAATCATCCGTAGTCTCAAATGAAGGTCAACCAGTCACAAATAATGCAAAGTACAGTACACAATGTAGGGGGCGACAAACACTGCCAACTGCAAAAGTCTAAGTATTTTCAGTTTGGGAGATTTGCTTTTAATCGACAATGTATCAGTAGGAAATATTGCAATTTTTTCTCCACTACATTTATCTGATGGTTGTTGTTATTAGTTACAAATTCAGCCATTTTTTTTTTGCTATTTGGATACACTGCAGTGTCTGTTCAGAACAAGCCAATTGCATGGCTTCCTCATCCAAACAACTTCACACTCAACACTGCGCTTCCTCGGGTCCCGAGCAATACACCTGCCATGACATAATTGCACATTTGGGACCAGGCTACTTCTGGGAACAAAAGTGTTCATTCCAAAAGTTGCATCACTGATGCTTGAAATGAAGTTTGCTACAATGTAACATCTCTGGTCTCTCTTTCTTCATCTGTTCTCGAGTGAGCTGGGATGATCAATGAGATTTTGTGTACTGACTATATTATTTTATTTTATTTTTTTATTTGCATTGGCCTGGCGTTGAGCTTCGGGTCCCCCGGTGACCCTCGCGCACTGTGATGTCATTTCACGTGAACTGGCACGGGGGGGGGCTCCCAGAGACCCGTGCTGCGATCGAATGCGTTTGGACAGGCTAATACAAAATGTAAATAAACTAACCAAGTCCCCATGACAGGAAGGACAATACAAGGGTTAACTATATGTAGCTATGTGTACTGACTGTGGAAACAAATATCCTTCTGGGACAATAAATCTAAATCTGATCAAATGTACTGTAGTGAGCAACGGATAGCAAACTGTACACTGCATGCTGTTGGGCAGTGTATTAGTTTATATGTGTCCCCTCTCAATAACTACACGGTGTGTACATAACAGACTACTAATAAATATGTCCTGAGCTTGCACTTGACACTACACCATGTGTGAAGTCAATCAGATAAACGGTTGTCGAGAAAATCAAAGGATATAGACACAGACACCTTCCATTTTAGTTGGATTTAACATATTGAGTTTGAAGTCATATTTTCAATTAACTAAGTAATTAAATGTTTAGATATGTCGTTAATGACATCCCTAATTTAACTTCTTAACCTTTTTCATAATTAGCCAACAGAAGGCGGCCTTATATGATTCACATTTTTGTGTGCGTTTTCAATGGTGATTTAGTTACTTGAAAGTTAAAGCCACTTTTCATCAAGTATGTAAAAACAGACAAATAGGACTTGTGATATGACAGTATACTGTACTGTATGTACAAAGACCTCTCTTTTGAAGTAAGGTGACATTTTGTCATCACGGTTTTTTCAGCTCAGTTCCACGTTTTGGCAGATCAAGAACAACTAACACAAAAAATCCAAAGACACTTGCACATAAAACACACTATCACACGTACAAACTGACTGTCTCTGCTGTTGACTCTGACCCTGTCCATCTGTCTCCCTATGACCGTGGGTCTTTCTTCAACTTTGTGATGCTCTCGTTCTGTGAGTATGTCTTCCAAAATGGAGTGTGTGTCTCAGTCCGATTGTGTCTGCTGGTACAAATGTTAACGTGAGGAACCTTATCTAAGTGTTTTTTAAAAGGCTTTTGAATACAAGTATCAACACACAGTGTTTGCATGTGCTGTTTGTCTATGTTGATGTCTGAGTATCTGTGGATTTATGTTTTTTCTCCATCTCCATCTTCAGTGTTTCTGTGTTTCAGAGTGTGATAAAAAGATAAATGAACTGTTGATGACAGTCTAATGGTGTGGTTGATGCCTCATTCTTCCTCTTTCCTGAGGGAAAGGTATTGTTCTCTGGAGGAGTGACATTAATCGTCAATCTTGCTTGTCATTTTCTCCTCTGTCATACTCTCTCTTTCTTTACTCTCTCTTTTCACACTGCTATTTCTCCCTAGGTACCTGCAGTCTTTCTTTATTAGATGGTTTACAGAACCCATTGACAAAATCTTGACTGATAATGGAGGCCAATGCCAACATAGATATTTGAGAGTCCTCTAGCGACATACCACCCAATTATTTTTTTAGGTTTGTTGTCTGAAATAATAAAAATATGACCAAAGCATTGATATACAGTATTAATAACACACTCGGACACCAACACCGTAGGTTGCAAATATAAGAACACACATATGGCAATCCTAAATGTCATGCCATAAGCTGACATTGTAAGTAAACTACAGTATTGGAAAATGGCAATTACATTTGAGTGTACCAGCACTCAAATAGGAATAGCAATTATCAGCAAGTAGTTTCTAGTAAAGCACTGACCTATAAGGAGGATTAAAACGGTCAACAAAAACATACGTGAAATAATTACCATGACAAATCAAAAACTCTGCTGTTAATAAGTTGAATTCTCCGCTTACGCTAAAGTAATAGAATCATTGTTGGTTGTATAGATTTGACACCAATTAGTAAATATCCCTCGAGGTGTGAAATAATATAACAGCTGTCTCATACCATAGTCCAAGGTAATACAGAGGCCCAATTTAGAGTTAAATTGAAGGTCACTAATCAGTATCTCTGCCTCATCAAGTTTATAAAACAGAATCAGATGTGGAAAAGTGTCTTCTTTCTCAAATATTCGGATTCCTAATATTATACATTATTAATTCTAATGAGTTACTTGATATTTCTTGATTCTGATAGTGTGGCATGATTATATTTGAGTATTTTGAGTGATCACAGTAATATTTAGTGGATCATTTTATAACCTGATGAAATACAAATGTAGTGTCATATACATGACATGATTACATGTCAAAAAGCGAGATTTGATGCTATACAACACCTTCCCTTCTTAAAATAGCCGCCCTCTGATCCCAGTTAGCTGATGCCAGAAATCATGCTGCCACACTCACTATCAGTCGCTCCTTTTTTCTTCTTCTGTCAGATGACTCTTTTCCCCCTGTTCCATCTGTCTTATGTCACCACCATTATTAACAACTCCATCATCATTCCTCTCCTCTGCACCCAGCTCTCTCCACTTGCTGGACAAGTCCTTCACTCACAGATTTTCTCACCTTTCTTGCCTCCCACCCAACACTTCTGCCTACACCCTATTATCTCAAGTATTTTTGCTCACTGGAGTGTTATATACTCTTCTAGGTGGAGACCTGCAGACCTCCTGTGGTACCTTGGATGAAGGAGGCCTTGATGACAATATAGACTGGGAGGAGGAGAGAGAGATGGAGAGGCTGGCCTGTGAAGGAGATGACTTTGTACCTCCCAAAATCATGGTAAGATATCATATTGTTCACCAATTTAATATTAAGCTTAAATTGCCAGACTTACAAGGGACTTAGGGTTAGACTTTTTCTTTTTTTTTTAACAAATGATCAAAATCAAAGCAACTGAGGCAGCGATGTCCTTACTTTTAGTCTTATGTACAGATTAAATTAACTTGCACGGCAGCTGGATTCTCGCGGTATCACAAGATCACACAATAAGCATAGAATCCCGAGAGATCACCTATAGGCTTCAAGTAATGCCTTTGTGACCAATCAGCGTCCTGTGAGTATGGCAGTATGGGACTGGTTTAGGTGAGTGTGACATCACAGAGAGGCGCCTGTTCTTTCAAAACAATAATTCGGGCTCCTAAAGCGGTAATAGATGCTGCAATAGCACCAGTTATAATACAACTGGAGAGTAAAATCCATGTTTTCTTAAAAATGCGATGGAATATGCGGGACATTTATGCAATTTTATGCGATGAAATTGCGGGAACTGGCAAAAATTGCGGGAACTTACAAACACTGCGGATTGATGAAAAAGAGAAAAAAAAGTGATTCCCCCAATACCCTGCTTTTGGATGATGTTCACATCGCGTAATTACGTCACTTCATAACGTTCCCATGGCAACAGGGAAAAATGGCTGCTCATGTGTGAAGTAAACGGAACATTTTTCAACTTTCTGCTAAGATATATGTGACTTTTTTGCAACGAAAATCCGGGGATTATGAAATCATGCAAGCCTCGCATATGTTGCGGGGAAATCAGCATTTTATGGCGTAAGTGCGACGTATTAGAAAAAATGCGGCCCCCGATTATGCGATCGCATAATCGCGTGTTACTCTTCTATTCCCCCCAAACCTTGCTCCATTTTCTCCATCTTCCACTCTTTCCTTTCTTTGCGTCCTACTAAATCCATAATTTCTTCTGCTTATTCCCGTTTCTCTTTTTCCTTCAGCTGATCTCTTCTAAGGTCCCAAAGGCGGAGTACGTTCCCACTATAATCCGCAGGGATGACCCCTCCATCATCCCCATCCTCTATGTGAGTCGAACACACTCGGACATCGACGTGTGCATTATGGACATACCAGGCATACAAGTTGTTTCTTTAAAAAGGGATTCCATTGCTATCTAAATTAAAGCATTTAGCAATTTTAAATGATTGTGTTTTATGTGAATGCCTTTTTCCGTAGGACCACGAACATGCAACGTTTGATGATATTTTGGGTGAGTAAATATATATGAAAATGTAATTCCAATAAATGAGTGCAGTGACTAAAACTCTTAAAAAATATATTAATGATGACTTTAAGAACAGAAGATAAAATATAAAATATGGAAGTAACACCTGAAATAAATGATTGAACTGAATGAGATGATTTTAAGGCGTAAGATGTACACGTAAAACTAGTGTCCAACTAATGAAAGTTGTCTCATAAAGATACAAATGATTTGAACAAGTATAGAGACATAATTACTTTAAAATGTAGAGTCACAGATACATTTATATTCAGATAGACAGATTTATATGCTATCCTGGGATGGAGGAGTGGAGTCTGAACTCCGTGGGAGTTAAAGGTCAGAAAAATAGCTACAGGCTAAACCTAACCTGCAATCGACATCTTAGAAAATATCTTAAATGTGGCTTAATCACTCTGTTCATTTAGAACCAGTTAAAATGCTCCAAAATTAAAGAAAGAAAATGATCATCTTGCTCACAACAGAAGCACTTACTGTACATGAAATGGTCCCTAGAGCTTCCCAAGATAATAACGAACTCTGCACTGAATAAAGCTCAAACAGAGTTAGTGAGAGGACGTCAATGAATAATTTATATAGATTTCTGGTTCCCATTTTACTGTCTTTCAGTGACCGGTTTTATTTTGCTGTGACATTTCCTGCTGCATTAAGTACACACTGTTGAATTCAATTTAAACTACATCTTATATTAGTGTCTCTGCTGTCTATTATTACACCTGTACTTGAACTCACCACCCCAGAGATTTCCTTTGTGTTCATCGTTCGCATTTCTCCCCCTCTCACTACATTGTGATTTGTCTCTTTTCATATTAATATTCTTTCGGTTCTCGGTCCCTGTCGTTAACATCAATCCAACCCTTTTTCTCTATCTTGCAGAGGAAATAGAGAAAAAGCTCACAGCTTACAGGAGAGGAAGTAAGTTCTGGAGGATGCTCATCTTTTGTCAGGTAAGGAACAAGGAGACAGAATAAGTGTAATACTTTATTTCCTGTAGAAATGTAGGTTTTATTTGGGATATATGTTCACGCACTACATATGGAACTCCCTGAGTACCCAGCTAGATATGTAAAGTACCTTCCTTTGGGATGTAATCTCTCTATTTGTGTGTGTGTGTGTGTGTGTGTGTGTGTTTCTTTCTTAGGGAGGCCCTGGTCACCTGTATTTACTAAAAAATAAAGTGGCAACTTTTGCTAAGGTGGAAAAGGAGGAGGCCATGAGCCAGTAAGTTACCACTGAGTCCATCTCTGTTTGACAAGTTTATAGTAGTAGTATAGTAGTTTAGTTTATGTCTCCTATAGTCCATATATCTTGACAATTTCCATTTCCTATATCTTCTAAAGCATTAACATGCGAGGATGCTTTACAAGACATGAAAAACATGACTGAGAGCCATTAGCTAGCTGTAAAAAGAGAAGTTTTGGGGAATTATTTTATTATTAAGATACCTTTGCTGTACTTTCATTGAAGTTTTAATTCCACTGATAATCAGAAGAAGGGTTCAATCAAAAATCCTCTTGTTAAAATCTCAACCAAAAGAAACTTGCTCATTCCTAAATAAATATTCATTTTACTTTAGGCATTCAAAGGATTAAAGATTCGGACATAAATAGGTCATGTAAAATGCTCTTTACGCTATTTTCAGAATATGAATACTATTTGTCAGACTTGATTTAAATCAAAGATGTTCCACTGTGACCATCTTTGAATAGTCGATGTTAACTAGTTTCAGATATATAAAACAAAAGGCTCACCTCCTGTTCCATATGTATATTCTGTTAAAACAGCGGTTAACCAATAAAGAGTGACAAGTGCTCGACGCAGGCTTATCTTTTTAAAAGTTACATGTTGTGGATTTAATCATAGGAATTGTCGATGATTGATTATATTCAGAATGAAAATACTCGGAGGCGTGTAACTGTTGCCTTTGTCTTTGTCCAGATTCTGGAGGAGGCTTAGTCGCTTCATGAGTAAAATCAACCCAGAACCCAACATCATCCACATAATGGGATGCTATGTCCTGGGCAACCCCAACGGAGAGAAGGTACACAGACACTGATGCACACACACACACACACACACACACACACACACACACACACACACACACACACACACACACACACACGCTAGCACTAGCACTTGTGTACGTCCTAACTACACGGCAGGGCTACATAGATAGCAGAACATTGAGACAGAAAGACCTGTGGTTGGTCAGCTTGGGCTGCTTATGTTTTCTCCAAGAAAGTTGAAGAAAGGCCCATTAATCTTTTCTATTTCAGTAACACACAAGCAGCAAAGCCAGTTCCTCTTTTATCACAGTGCATGAATGTACTGTAAACACAATCACTTTGGCTATCAATGACAGTAAGACAAGACCAACCCTCCATTAGTCGCTCTTCTATCCACAATTGAATGAAAGAATGTAAACAAGATTACTGTGGAGCATACAGGCAGATAATATACGACAGATACAGAGCGGTGAAATCTGATGCAGGACTGTGAATCAATTCCTAGGCTGGTGGGACCATCACACCGTCACACAAGAGTAGAATTCCAATTAATTCATAACAAGGTCTCTGTTGATTTACACACTAAAAACTTAAGATTAAGGTGTCACACAAACTGATGTAATAACTTAAGATTCCCAAGGAATATACTGTAGATAACGTGTCAAACTCAAGGCCCGCGGGCAGAACCCGGCCCCTCACAGATTTTGATCTGGCCCGCACATCAATTTAGGTTCTCAATAAATTTTGGCCCATCTAAGTTTTTGTCACTTTTGCAGATGCATTTTTCAACCTTTTTACCACTGTTTCAGACTCTTTTGGAGGGTGCTTTTTTCTATGCTTTTTTTTTCTCCGTTGTTTTGGTTGCTTTTGCCATCTTTTTTGACGAATCTTTTCTATGAAGGCTAAGAAACTTTTTTATGACTTTTTTGGGGCTTTATGTCGTAACTGTAGGTGAGAAGACTCTATGAGACATGCAATAATACAGTCACAGATATTTGCTGTTCGGACAGACCTGCCCCCACTGCTAAAAAAAATCCTAAAGGAAACACTGCATGCTGAGTGATGCTGCACCTCTCTCTACCAGCCATGAACACATAATAAGACACATAACCACGTTAAAAAAAATAAAAACACACACACAAACAAGCTGGCAGACACACTCACGCATATGCACACAGACGCACACCACAGCCAGCGGTGTTTGTATGGCCTAACTGTCTTTTCCAGTCATGTCTGCCAAAATCCTTTGTTATATAAAGTGGATCTCTCCAGGGTTGATGGACAGTCTGGCATTCTGCAGAACAGACTGCACATCAGTTATATCTCCACCCCTACAGACAAACACACACAGCAGTTGTTTCAGGAGAGCTTGAATCCAAAACAACAAAATAGGTGCGTTTCTCTTTTCTTTTCCCAAGGCTTAGTCCCAAGATCCCAAAGTGATATTTTCACACTGGTAGCTTGTCTACTCTAGTCTTTATAAAACGTCAGTCAGAAAATAGAGTTAATGAATTTTTGCTTGTACCTCTCCGGAAGAATGTGTAAACACACATACGCTTTCAAGGATGTACAAATTTGACCAGCTGTGGCCTAATTTTTAGTGCTTTCCATCAAACCTATTCTCCATTGGCAACTATACTACACGGGCAAAAGTATGTGGACACTTGAACATTAAACAGTATATTATATAGTGCTATAACAGCATCCACTCTTTCAGGAAGTCTTGGGTTAGGAGAATTTGCTGACGTTCATCCACAGGAGCATTAGGGAGCTCAGCCATTGATGTAAGAAAATAAGGCCTGGCTCGCAGTCAGCATTACAGTTCATCCCAAAGGGGCTCTCTGCAGGCCAGTAAGTTCTCCCCCTCCTAACTGGGAAAATAATTTCTTTATGGACCTTACTTTGTGCCTGGTGGCATTATGCTCGTTCAAGATGAGCCAGGTCTGCGCAGAATCGATCACCGGCGATGATGTTTTATATAAACTTTTCATTGTTTTTGAATTGGAGGGATTTTAACTGCTATTTGTCTGATTTAAAGGCTTATTCTGTACAAACCACATGTTGTGTGGCTGATAGTTATGTTTAGAAGTCAGAGATTAAATCTGTTCAGATTACAGATCATCTACACTATTGTTAATTAAAATCAGCAACAAATCACATTTTGACAGCTACTCTGTCATAATAAAAACAACTGGAGACTTGTGTACAAGCTGATATATGGGTCTGATAACATTTTATTAAATCGGAACTAACAGGATGTGAGTGTTTCTGTGACTTCCTGTTCAGCCTGATGGCTGCTGGAAATGTTTGTAAACTGTCCAACTAGACAGCGAATTTTTGTCACCGCCCCTGGCTGCTGCCGCCTGCTCTCGTTCACTTTACAGGCGAGGCGCAGTTTATCTCGAATGAGCCTACAGTCATGTTGAAACAGCAAAGGGCCCTCCCCAAACTGCTGCCACAATGTTAGAAGTAGGCTATTGTCTAACATGCTGTATGCTGTAGCAATAGGAGTTTCCTTAATTGGAACCAAGGCTGTGTTCAGACAGACAACGAGCGAAAAATGCAGAGGGCTCCAGCAAAAAAAACTTGGGGTCGTCCAGCAAAAAAGTTGCTCAACCTTGCTCAACTTTTACTTCAACGCAATGCAACATCATTCATCAAGTTGCTGAGTTGTTCAGTCAAATATGTGCACATTCCTGGTTGATTACTTTGTAATTTGAAAAGCATAGGCTATTTTTTTGCCTCGCATTGCTGTTAACATGATTGCCACCCTGATAACTTTGAAAAAAACCTGTCTAGGTCTGGGCAATATGGCCAAAATCTTCTATCACGATATCCCTCAAAGTGGGATTCTGGTTTCATGGTACTCATTGGTACCTGAAACAACATTCTCCCACCAATGACCAAACCATGAAAAACAACCCTAGAACAAAAATACACAAAAGTATGTGTCCACATACTTTAGCCATATAGTGTATTCCACTAACTGTACATTTGTTAACTTCCTAAACAATCACATAACCTCCACCCAGAGACAGTACGTTATCAACAGAACACATCACTCCCAGCCTGTTTTGCCAAAGTTTTAATGGAGTCAGTTTGGGTCCCCAAACACAACAGTAAGGGGCAGGACTTAAATTATTAACAGCCAGAAAGTTATTTCAAATATCAAAGGGCATGTTGGGCTACAGCTTCCTGACTGCAGATTTGAAAAGCACGGCATACATATAAAGAGCCTCAAGTCACATGCTGCACATGCACACTCACTCACTGATATATGTCCACATGCTGCATATACGAACGTGCGCAGTTGTGCTTGGGGGAACTTCAATCTTGATGTGTAATAAAATGTATATTTAAGCTTAATATTGACATGGCTGCAGCCATGCTAGAGTGGATTGACTTGAGAGAGGTCAATTAAACCACCACCATTCTTGTTTGAAAGGTAAAAACACAAAGGTTAACTCATGATTAATAAAATCACTCAGCAAGCACAACAAAGCTAATTTTTAAATGATAATTGTGTTTTTTTGTTGATATGAATGTCATTTAATGTAAGAAATGAATGTTTGCTGCATTTCTCTTTTGCGTTTTGAATCTGATGAGAAAAAAAAAAAAAAAAAAAGGTGACAAGGCCAAATCAATTTGCTGATGTAAGAGGGGTGGATGTTGCTGCCTTGTGATTACTGGAAAACACAGTTATACACAGTTACTGTATAAGGCTGCACTTCAGCAACAAAGACCACAACACTTAAGAAACGTAATGTTTTAAAACACAGTTTTGAGGATGCAGGAATAAAAATAGGCTGGGGATGGAGAACAGCCGGTCAAAGAGGCAGTCTGACCCAGTTTTCATTCAGAGATTTTCAAGCATGTTTCGGTTTTCTCAGCACAATATCTGCATCAGTTTTGACAACAGCCACTGAAGAGCTAGCAAGAAGCCACACAGGACAGACTACCCAACTTGCAAAACATTATTTGAGTTTTTTAATTTGCCTCCAGCTCTTTCTGCACTAAAGACAAAACACGCTGCCTGCTTCTCCCTAACCATTCTCTCATCCACATCTGGCATGCAGCCATCTTCTTTCAGCTTTTTCAAAGGACTGCAAACACAAGGAATGAAAGCTGCTTTTTCTTCACCACCTCCATTTTAACATCATAAAGTGAAAAACAAAAGCGCATTCGGCCTTTGATTTCCCTGACAGAGGGTTATCGAGACCCGTCGTGACTAAATTGGAGCGAGAAATCAGTAAGCTTCAATTTTTAATGGGCATGGCACCGCGTCAGTGAGACACTGCAGAATAACCTAAAATTGCTATTCTGCAATTAAACAGTCATCATGTAATTAGAGATGTAATTAATGATTACTACATCTGCTGTGATTACACTCACTATTGATTAATCCATCATTTCAGGTCAAAGTGCTTGTTTTGTCCAACCAACAGTCCAAAACCCCAAAGTATTTCATCTAAATTATATAATACTGAGACAAATCTGCAGATTCTCACATTTGAGAAACTGTAACTTGAAAATACTTCACAATCTTGGTTGATGGATGACATGGTGTGTGCATAGACTGTAAATATTAATGGACAACGCATCCGGTTCGGCAAAGTGCTGCAAATGCGGAAGTGCCTTAAACCTGCATTCTATCTGAATTCCAGCAGGGGGCGACACGTGCGGTTGCAAAAGGAGGTCGGTTTCTGTAGAAGTCTATGAGAAAGTGACCCACTTCTCACTTGATTTATTACCTCAGTAAACATTTTCATAATGAGTTTATGGTCTCAATCGCTAGTTTTAAGTCTTCTGCAACACAGAATGATGTTAATTTTTTGTATTATGGTTTCGTTGATTTTAAAATCGGCGATAAAGCAGGGGGTGTTTTAGGTCGTGGCTATGATGTGATTGCCACTGATGTGTGTAACGTAGAGTGTAAGGGCTCCTCCCTCACTCCTCCCTCTCGTCTAAAATTGTCACACACGGTGTGTGTCATCCATTAATTTTTTTAAGCAACTAATCATTCAGTGCTAATTTTCATATTGTGGTATGCGAAAAAACACTTTCAGGACTACAAATGCAAGAAATCCATGACCATCTCAAATCGTTCTAATGTACAGATAAATTCAGTTTGATTTTAATCTTTCTTTGAATTTCCTGAACATGGGACTCTTCAATAGGGATATAGTCTGGATCAATGGAAGTGCATTTCCAGGATAAAGCCTGACATCTGGCGCGAATGGAGGGAATGATTGTAAAGATTTACAAAGAATATGTTTATGGCATTTATCTAACTGGGACGTTTTGGGACTGATTGGTGGGGATTGCTGTGGACGAATTACACACAGCGATACACTGGTAAGAGCAAATTATGTCTAACCATGTATCCAGCTAATTTAAATAGCTCACATAACTGTATTGTGTAAACAGTTAACTTTGTTTAATATTGTATGTAGCGTTTTCTTTTCAGGGTGCAAATGTTCCACCAAAACAAGTTTCATACAGAGACTATTTTGCAGAGGCACCATCGCTGCATCTGGAACTTAGCACCGCCCAAGACGATTGTGATTGGTTTAAAGAAATGCAAACAACCCAGAGCGTTTTTTTTTCTCCTATCCTAGAATGTATCTGTGGTGTAGCCAGACCTTACTCCACAGCGCTGTGGAGATAGGTCTGGCAATGCAGGACTACTAGGGATATGACAGGGACCGGGCTCCTACTCTGAATCTTTTACAAGCTCTGCTGTTTCATGGAAAAACAGGGAGGAGTTACCTGCTCAGGAAGAATTGCCATATGTCTCTTTGGCAGTAATGACCTGGATTCATTGCTGTTTTTGTTCTGTGTGTGTGTGTGTGTGTGTTCATTCATGTAGGGCTGCAACAACGAATCGATAAAATCGATAAAATTCTATTATTAAAAACGTTGCCAACGAATTTCCATTGACATATAGCGAATTTCATTATCGATTCGTTGTGTCGCGCAAAAGTTACGCCACTCAGTCACGGATATAAAAAAATTTAGTTGAGCGCAGAGCGGAGCAGCGCGGAGCGAAAGAAAAGAAAAAAGAGCAGAGCGGGTTTGAGAAAATACGGAGAGAGACCGGAGAGACCCGTCACATTGTTCTGAAACACATGGCGGAGGCAGATAAATCAGTATGACTTAAGTCATCCAAGGTGTGGGAGCACTTCACACTAAATAAATTGAAAACGTGTTAATTGCAAGATAAGCAAAAGCGACACGGCATGGCACACCACGGTGATGATTCAGCACCTAAAACGTAGCTAAACATGTTGGAGTCCTTGATGAGGAGGAAGGGAGTTCAACAGCACGGTAAAGTCACCACACAATCCTACTTCTGTTCCGTTTTGAAGTGAGGAACGTATCGTCCGTCCAGTAGCTCTTCTGGTGCTGCTGTGCTGTTTACTCGTTGTCCAGCTGACTAGCATGACAAGCTAGCGTTAGCTCGTTAATAACAGTAGTAAAGCAAGACTAAAGCTACTGTTTTATTAACTCGCCTTTTTTGTCCCATTCATTTTTTTTAATCTGTTGTCATGTATATATTCTGTGCTTTGTCCCATATCGGTTATTGTTGACAAATTTGTGTGTGTTGTATAAATGAACTTAACTTGCACTTACTACAATGATGGTAATAATTTAATGAATAAGCTTTGTGTGTGTGTGTGTGTGTGTGTGTGTGTGTGTGTGTGTGTGTGTGTGTCTTGTCTTGTCTGTATCTGCTCTTGGGTTACTTACCTTTACACAACTATTAACTAAAACAACAAGTATGTATGTAAGTATGTATTGAGTTGATGTAAATGGTTTTTTTTATCCGATTCATCGATTAATCGAAAAAATAATCGACAGATTAATCGATTATTAAAATAATCGTTAGTTGCAGCCCTACATTCATGTGATAAAAGAGAGGCTTTGCTGCTTGTGTGTTACTGAAAATAGAAAACATTAATGGGCCTTTCTTCAACTTTCTTGGAGAAAACATAAGCAGCCCAAGTTGACCAACCACAGGTCTTGCGGTCTCTATGCTGTATCTCTGTAGCCCTGCCGTGTAGTTAGGAGGTACACAAGTGCTAGTGCTATGCCGTAATCTGGACACTGGAGCAAAACTAGTCAATAACTGACTAATCCCTAAATAATCATATCTTCTGTGAAATACTGTGTGCTTGTTGGCATCTTTTCTGAGTTAATATGCACATTTTGAATATGTGCTCTGGCTTGAAACTTTAGTGGTGTTAAAGATGAGCTTTCTTCTGTGTGTGTGTGTGTGTCTGTGTGTGTGTGTTGTGTCTGAAGATGCATTCTCCCCTGCTGCGATAGTATCCAAGTGCAGTAGGATTAATTGGTGTTTGCTTTCTTATCTTGGGCCAACAGCTGTTCCAGAAATTGAAGAATCTGATGAGGCCTTATTCTGTTGAGTTTGAGTCGCCGCTGGAGCTGTCTGCACAGGGTGGGTCTGAACAAACATACAAACACACCCCAAACATGCAGATCACACGGACACACGCGTGCATAGTGATACACATACACGAATATACACATGACGAATCCAGTGCAGTATATGGAATATTTGTGAACAAACTTGAATGTCTTGCATTAACACCTGTTGGAGGATTTTACTCAAACAGCTGTTTTCTTATTTTAATTGAAATATAATTTTATATTATATATACTTGCTGTAACGGATGACGGTTGGGCCTGCTAATCCGGCTAAGGGAACTACCACACAGATAGCCACTGCCAAGCCTCCTAGTCACCAACACCAGATCGATCACACACAAAATGGATGAGCTACAAATACACATGGAACTGCTGTATGATGATTATCACAGAAACCTGGCTGAACACACGGCAGCTAGCAGGGCGAGCTAGCTACTGGCAGGATAGAGACAGGGTAGCTAGGTGAATTTAAACAATGTCTGAGTTGAAAACGCATCTTGTTGTCACAAAAGGGCCCTGTTCATGTTGCACAGACATGCATTTTGTGTCTGTTAAGAGGCACAAAGGCACTCTAAAACTTGCCCTGACAACTGCCGTTTTAGCTAAGTGGAAGCTCGTAGACGTAGCTGCAGCTACTCTGTGTTGACCGCACCGATTCGGCTCGGGTTTTTTTTTTTATATCGACTGTACTCGCATATTTATAACGATCAAGATTAACGTAAAAATTGGCCAGAATTCTCCTTTAAGTTTTCCACAGAGTATCCCCTCCTGTACTTTTGGTGCCCATTAGAGGTCCCAACCTCTGCACCCCTGATGATTTACAATATACACATAACAGAGGCAATAACAGTTAAAAAGAACAGAAATCAATTTTCACAGGCAAACTGTGGTAAAAACAAGAAACTAATTAAGAAATGTGTTAAATTCAATGTCATATCAAACCACGCTAAACTTTCATCCCATACAAATCAACCCTGTCTCCTAGAATTTACCACTTATTTGCAAATGTTTAGAGGCGACCTTAACGCCACCAGAGTTATAGTTTATATCAACATTATGCTTTTAAACATATCTGGAAAGTTGCAGAATGTCAATATGCAATGTTAATTTGCAAATAATGAATTCAGCTCTTGCAATACAATATCCACTTATAGCACCTAAAGCATGATTGAAGTTTTTATGTTTATGTTTATGTTTAGGCACTCAGCTCTTGTTAAGGAAAAGATTGTGATCTTGGTATGTCGTATGGTATATTCTGCTTCCATAATGCGTGATTCAAACTTCTCCTGTCTCATTTACCATTCAAGGCAAAGAGGTGATTGAGTTGTACTTCGACTTCCGCCTCTACCGGCTTTGGAAGACACGGCAGCACTCCAAACTCTTGGAGTATGAGGAATTTTTGTGACGAAGAAACATGGATAAATGATCCAGTGTCACGAGGAACCAGTTAAAAACTGGTCCAATGACTGAACATTGCTCAACTATAGTGCTCGACTCAATATAAACATACCTGCTTTCATTCTGGAGAGGACCGGGAGAGGAGGAAGAGGGATGACAGGCAGGACAAGCACGCTGAAGACAAACTAAATTATGCTGTGCCTCTGCTCCTCCTCATTTTCAGTGTAAGGATCAAAGACTAACGGAAAGGGCCGAAGAAATACACACAAAAGAAAAAATGAGGAAAAAGCAGAGACAACTGTACTGTCCACATCTTAGTCACCAATTCCCTTTGCCTCTTGAGTTTGAAAGCAAAAGGAAAAGCAAAAATTAAAATGTGTAAAAAGCAAATATCATTTTAGTCCCATCTTTGTTGCAAAGACACACTTTTTGAGGCTGATGCGCTTCAGAAAAATCGCTCATTCTGCCATAATGTGGTTCTGTGTTTTGACTGAACCTCTCAGATGATCTCAGACCCCCGGAGACATACATATACAGGTACATAAATAATCCATATGTCGATGTGTGTATATATCACATGAATATATTAGCATAGCTTTAGTCATGCAAATAATACTCTATATGAGAATAATGATGCATCATTTATTTTTGATGTGCATTGTTGTGCAGTTTCATATGGAAATACTTTGGAATAACTCAGGTTTTAGCCATGAAGTAATTAATCTGTTTGTCTATTCTATCAAGATATTGTAATCTTCATCGCCATTGCTTGGAATGAATGTATTATCTCTCTAGACATGTATCTTCTGTTTGAGGAATTGAGCTTCATGTTTTGGTAAAAAAAAAGAAAAAAAAGAAGAAAAAGAAAGTGCAGATTTTGTGTGTGAGTGTGTGCGTTTTCCATGTCAAAAAAAAGAAAACATGCAGATGTGTTGTGTGCATTTTCTCTTTCTGCTATTTTGTTGAAGCAAAAATAATTGTTTGTTTGTTGTATCACCTTCACCCCCATTTTCCTCTCTTTCTGTCACATATACACAAAGACAGTCTAGCATGATTGATGATGTCAAGAGGGATGTAACAGCCATCCAAATGCTCCTGCCACTGTAGTGTATGAGTTGCCCTACTGATCCCTCCTGCTCTTTCGCAGAAGGTTCAGGCCACTTAGTCAGCCCCTGTCAACAGCGCCAGCTGCTCTCACTATCTGCTAAACACTCTTGGCTTCTCTTAATGGCAACCAAACGAGCTTCCGCCAGCTCTCACTTCACTGGGCTGTGATCCAGTCTGAGGACCCGAGTTCTCTGAATTAAACAGATCTGCCAGGGGTTTAAGCTGTTAACAGCCATCTGCTGCCCCTGCCAGGTGTCAGCTAGTCAAAAGGCCAGAAATACGCACTGAGTGCGTGTCTTGTGTCCGAGAGACAGTCGCACCACCTGAGTGACCTGAGCTGTCTCACATACTGTAGATTAAGGATGGGCAAATGTGGAGAGCAGCAGCTGAGCCTACTGCTGGACAGCAATCTGAAACAATGCGCAAGTGCTCTCTCACACACACACACACACACACACACACACACACACACACACAGAGAAAACACTTGGGCTGGGACGAAAGGAAATTCGAAGAAGATTCGAAGATGTCTTCTGACAAAATAATCCTGGTCATGTCATTGAGACTTCAAATTTATAACAGAAATCCTTTGTTACAAACTGCCAGTGTGGAGCTTGAAAGATGTGGTTTATGCCAGGATCAGACTAAATTACTTTTTTGTCTTTCACGACAGTCCCTATGTCAGATTAGACAGATAATAGTGCCATAAATTCTTTCTGTGTCTTGGACGGAAGAGTGGAAACACTACAAGTATGGCAGCGACCAGCCCCCCGACTGATTATCACGTGCTGTCGTCAAGATCACGAGCAAGTTCATACAGTAGGTCGTCGGACACTCACAAAAATCTTTTAGAACTCACGGAAATATTTTAATTTGACAGTAGTTGTCGATCTGAAATATAGACTAGGCTATTTCCTGCATAAACAACATAACAACACCTAAACTTGTGACACTCCAAAAGCACAAAAGTCTCAATTTCTAGTATCAGTTTATTTGATTTCTCAGGTTGACATGTTTGAGCAAAAGGCTCTGCTTAAGGCAGATACGATTGCTGAAATGCCTCACCCAAAAACAAGCTGCAGCCAGAGTATTGAGCTTTTGCTCTTTAAGAGTGCTGCTATGCAAGTTTTTATGTGTCTGACTTTTGAATAAAAAAATGCTGCCGCATTTCAGCCGTAAATTTTACCTATGTGGCAGCAATCCAAGGAGACATTGCTAAGTCACGCCACGGCTCACTGCTCAACCAATCACAGCAGTGTCCCACAACGGCCCCTGAATGTCAGCGAACCATCGCTGCAGCGCAACACTGCTAAGTGTGATTTCAAAGCCGGTCATTGAGTGTTCGCATAGGTAACTGGCGTACAGAAAGTTTACAGAGGGCACAAGGAAAAAGATTTGAGTTATTAAATAAAAGCCAGTGGTCCCAGCCCTGCATAACATATACACAAGAGATACTCTACATCTGTGTACTGTAAGTTAAATACTTTTCAATTTGTCGTTATTTGTGTGGATGTGTTAATATTTGGAGCATTATGTGTAGGCTTCTTTTGTGTTGAAGTCAACCAATCTCACTGGTGTGCTCTCTATCTCTCTACTGGCAGAACTCATTGCTCATTTTTTTGCTTTTGCCCTCTCTCTGACATTGCAGTGCTGGCCTACAGTTTGTCTGGCACAGACAAGTGCTCTCTCAGCCTGAGTCACGCAGTACATGCTTTCACTCCAGATTTAAAATGCAACACTTACACAACCTGTCATATCACTGAGCCATTTTAATTCCAGCAGAAGCATTAAGCTGCCGAATTCTCAAAGACGCTGCCCTCAACAGCTGCTGGGTTTAATGAAATATGTTTTCAGAACTTTACACCCTGGGTATCATTTTGACATCAGAAACATGGACACCGGTTAATAAATTTTTTTTAAAACGCAGCAATATGATGGATTCTGTCAATTCAAAAAGCGTTTTTCTTATGCCATAGAACACATCACAAAAAAATCTCATATACGGTCTATAAAGAAATGACTAGTAATTAATCTTCTGTTTGAATCTATCGGGCTGAACTGACCGTGATGTGAAGAGCATTCTGACTCAGGAGTTTGAGAGAGCTATCTTGTTTTCTTCTTCAGCAAAAAAAAAGAAAAGAAACCCAACCCATTTCAACGGAAATCTAATTAAAGATGCAAACGTGTCTATTTGTCTTTCTCTTGTCTGTGTTGTATTATTTGCCTTTTCTTTTTCTTTCACATACTGGGAAAATCAAACAAAAAAGGAGCAATGTCTCTGAAATCTGACCTCCTGTTTAATTAAAAACGTGTGTAAAACAGACTTGAGCTTAAAGATGTAGGAGATACAGATACTGCAGTTTGATTGAACTGCACAGAAAAAAATAGCTAATTTTATCATTTCAATGACTTCAATTTCCCATCTCTGATTATCCAAAAGAACACATATGAAACTCCACTATCATCACTACTCTGTGTTATGTAACTGAACAAGGTTCCCCATTTTTAAACATGAGAGCTGTGACAACCATAACAGGCATGTTTCTATTGTTTTGCAACAACCCCCCATTTGACGTTTTAGAGAACTTCTGCTCCAAATTGCTCCAATTTGGTCCAGTTTAAAATTAATATGGTTCATGTTAACTTCACATTGGATTCAATTCCTCAATTAAAATTGCTTGGTGCTTTTAATACAGTGTGCAGATCTTTTGTCTGAAACTTCATAGCAGGGCTGTACAAGAAAAAGCTGACTGGGTGTACTTGTGTGTAAAGAATTCCACTTGAATCGAACTGTGGACAGTAAGGGGTCAGTGCACAGGTCAAATGAAAGCGTTTTCTCAGCCCGACCTCTAACGAATGGCTTTCTATAGACTGATTCATGCAAAGCCGTAGCAGATTGGAGAAAGGTGGATGGAAGAGGCTAGTTTATAATGAAGATAGTCATTTAATGATTATTTGAATAGGGACAGATGCTACAACATAGACGTGTGTGCAACAAATCTCCAATGTACAGCATCACAGCATTCATAGCTATTGCTAGTTTCCAATGCCCGTTCCTAGAGGAGAGAAACAGTCTACCGTGAATTAAAGAGGTGGTTTAACAGTTTTCTCTCTGTGTGGAATACAACTCTGAGTTCAGCCTCAGTGCCAGAAATTAATTGGAAGCACATGGGAGACAGAAAGAGATGTAGACAGAAACAACACGTATTTTGAATTATTTTGTCTGAGGTGAAACTTAGTATGTGAAAATGCAGATAAGGCAGTCCTGACAGAACCAAAAGTAGTTTTAAGGTGCCTTATCTTTCGGTCCCAGAAACGCCTCGATCCCTAATCACCATGCACTCTGCCTCATATCTTCATCTCTTTTTATTCTCTCCACTCAAATAAACACTGAGTTTGATATGCAAAACAGAGTTTGCAAACATCACAGTTTGTTAATATTCAATTGCAAACCATTCGGCCCAGTCCACACAGTATATCCCGATTGTCTCGAGGCTTAAAATCCACTTCTTTCCCTACTGCAGCACCAAATTTTACAAACTTTCCTTTCACGTCTCTGTGGCAGACACAAACATGACCGACTACAGAGGAAAAAGTTGAGTGAAAATGCATGTGTGTAAAGAGACAAGAGTAAAACTTTATGTTAACATACACAGTTAACGGAAGTTAGCATCCCATAGTAGGAGTACTCAAAGAAGCCGTTATCTTAAAGCAACACTATGTAACTTTTCCCCCTTTGGTCCCCCTACAGGTTGGAAACGGAATTGTCCATTACATTACATTGTCCAGTTCATTCGAACTACAGACCCGAGGCGACCCGATCTGGCAAACTTGCACAATGTAATGTAATGGACAATTCCGCTTCCAACCTGTAGGGGGACCAAAGCGGGAAAAGTTAACTAGTGTTGTTTTAAGCTGTTCTCCTGAGCCTTTAGCATATCTGCATTGTACTTCCTGAGGCTACAAACTGCAGAGTGCATGAAGAGGCCATGCCTAGTTTAACAGGGATAATATGGTACTCTTACACATCTGGTACTAGGCGTGTGTTTTTCCATCAAACAATTGGTATTTGTATCTGCAATAACCAGTGATGGAGAAAGTATTCACTATCCTTAAAGGTGCTGTACTCAAAATACTGAAAAAAGGTGTCTGGGATTGCCTCCCCATGGCTCTCACAAACCGTTCCCCAACTCATCAAATAAACACCCCTCGCGATACTGACACAATTCACTCACAAGTACTAACTTGCACGCATGGCCGAACCGGCTATCAAAACAAAGAACAGAGAAGCCATAACAACACACAGAGGGAGTGAGCAAATATTTGTTTGTGGCTATATTAATGTTCTGAATGTCGAGTAGAAAGCTACTAGCATGGCTTGTAATGGCAGGCAAGACACTAAGACATTACAAATAAAATGAAAAGTCATCACATTGTACCTCTAAATCAAAGTCATGCAGACAAAAACATGTAAATCAGCAGTCTAAAACTAAAAAGAAAATGCATTTAATACAGCGCTATTCTCATTCAAACTTCAGTGTTCCTCATCCTCTCCATAAAGCAGAAGATAATGAGTTTACAGCACACAGCTACAGGCAATCAGACTCCTCCTGGTGGGGGGTTCCTGGCGAGTGGAAAGAGGAAAAAGGGAGAGTGACGATAATAAACTTCCACCCCAAAACCACAAGATACATATCCACACACCAGCTATTTATAGACTCTACTATATGTGGAACACCATGCTCAACCACAGTGCAGCGCTGCAGTGGTTAAACCACGGTAGATGCATCGACTTAACACCTGATATGCCGCTAAGCAGCAGATAATTATTAAGTTAAATAGATTAGGGGAGAGCGGGGTAAGTTGTCACATAGGTAAGTTGTCACACTGTTCATAACTCCACCACTAAGTCAAAATCAGGACCTACAAAGAACAAGGCAGCTAAAAGAAAAGAAATTATACAAGAGTCATCATCAGATGATGAAGAGTGCTTCTGCCTCGTCTTTTTGGAGCCAAAAGAGACGTGTCAAATGCAACAAATGGGCCCATGACGCTTGCACCTCAGGCCAGGCAATTTATGTGTGCCATAATTGTGACTCTGAGATGAGTCTGATTAGTCAAATACAAATAAAAATCTGTTTAGTTCAGAGGTTAAACATGTTAAGTTAAGCAAGTTATCTGCAGCATTCCATTCAGTTATCATGGATATATGTGCAAGCCAGAGAACATTCAAAGTAAAGTGGTCTTGCCACTTAATGTGTTTTGATTGAAATGTGTATTGTTTTTCCAGATTCTCTAGGCATGATTGTTTATATTTCCAGTTCTGGTTTGAATTTAAAAATTAAAATCAATATTCACAAATAAGTAATTGTGTTCTTATTTTTAGATAATCTAGTGTGACAACTTACCCGCCGATTGTCACAAGTGCACATTCTCTATTGAACAGTCTACAACTCCATAATGAGATAAGATATAAAAATGTTATGAATACAACATATGTTCGCCAGACTTCTTTCTTTGATTGTGTATGACATTTATACCATTGTGATGTATGGTGCTCAGTAAATGTTAGACAGTGTGAGAAGTGTGACAACAAGCCCCGCTCACCCCTACTTTTTCAAAAATCACGTCTTCAGCAGACAATCTCTTCTTATGAAATGCTATGTACTATGTAGTGTGATAAGAAACAGGTGACCATCAGTACGTGGATATAAGCTTAAGGTTGGAAATGAAAAATCTCAAAACAGGAGATCAGATAGATATTTAGATATTATAAAATGAAGACCAGTAAAGCAAGCTGACAAAAAAAAGCATTGCTTTTGAATGAAACATTTCTCTAATGCTCAGCTGAATCTGAAGAGTGTGGAGAAAGAGTGAATTGATTGCCTGTGTGACAATGGCCATTGTTGAGTTTCCCATCAGGCATGTGTAACATTACTAGATCCTCGAAAACAAAGGAAAGAACCAAGGTTGCCATGATACTAATTCAGCCACCACCCAACATGAAACATGAAAGCGTCATAAGCCAAACAACAACCATAACAAAACTTAGCTCAGCCACCAATATTAAAAGATAGATAGATAGATAGATAGATAGATAAGATAGATAGATAGATAGATAGATAGATAGATAGATAGATAGATAGATAGATAGATAGATAAGACATCATCCAGATGTAAGTAAAAGTAGCAAGTTCTTACCTTGGTGCAGCAGTTAACGTTATCTCTTTGGCACGCATGTGTTGTCCTTCCACAGCAGGAGTGGAAACTCCACTTAGGGCTTGAAGTGGCCGATAAGCTAACGTTACTCGATCCACAACTAGGCAGCAACAGCGAGGAGTACATTATTCCTCCACAAAGACGTCGCGAATCAACACAATGTGGCTATTGGTAGGTTAGCTTGTTAATGACGTTACAGCTGCACAGACAAGTGGAAGTTTAAATACCCCGCCTAATTACGAAGGGTGCGTTTGATATATGTTACAGTCAGTGGCGTAGGTGGAGTGTGAGTGAATCGCCAGCAGTGATGGGAGAATTGTACTCGGATTATGTACTGTACTGTAAATTTCAACAAGATAGTAGTATACTAGCTAATAGCAAACGTACTCATTAGGCAGAGTGGCGCATTTCAGAATAATGTAACGTTATAGCCTATGCTGATTATTAGATTATAATGTTTATGCATTAAAGTATCACTTTCATTTATCTGCTGGGTAACTTGACTTCCCCCACGGGGATCATTACAGTTTATCTTAATCTCTAATATTAGGCCTACATGATCATTTATTTGTTGATTATATTTTGTATAATGAATCTGAAGATGCTAAAGTTTTCAAATACATAAGAAACTTTCTAAAGTATAAAGTAGCAGGAAATGGATATACTCAAGTAAAGTAAAAGTACCTCAAAATTGTACTTACCTACTTGAGTAAAGGTACTTATTCCACCACTGAGTAAAAGTAAAAGGAAATACCACACTACAAAAATACCAAAAGACTTAAGAAATGTGCACCACTGGAAATAGCCTGCAGGCTTTGTTTAACTATTCATCTTTTTAGAATACCAAAAGCAACAGTCACAATATGTACCAGCCTTGTATTCCATGTTGAAAATTCCAAATGGTCTCAATTCAAACATGCATTATTTGGCATTTGGGCAGAATTAAAGGGCACTGTACACATATCAAGCATTGTTTTGTTTTTTTTAAACTCATGCTGGTTCATAGTAATGAAGATTGTGTACCATATCACATCCTCATATTCCAGTGGATTAGATCTGGATTCATATTTCAAATATGGCTCAGCTTTAGGCAAACATGGATAAAGAATTTCCCATCTGCTAACAATATGTTCAGTAAGGATATTGAGATTGTGAGTATTTTGCGTGTGAGTCATTCCTCCACTTCTGTTTTCACTTCTTGGAGAAGTCTTATATTTTTTTCCCAGTATCAATTTTAACACTTACATTAGAATTTTAGAATGATTGGTTATTTTGTGAAATGACTTTAAACTTAAAAACGATGTGTTGATCTCTGAATCTCCCTTTCCTATAGAAATACTACACACAAAGACTTCATTGTTCAAATCTGAAATGAACAAAGTCTGACTAAGATATGGACCTGCAAGTTCATTTCTATTCAGCAGCTACTTCCTGTATCTTTAATTTTCATGACTGATGTCAAGTGGCTCCAATCTTTTTTCTTTTTTTTAATCTCACTTTAAAGGCTTTTTATAGCATAATTCACATAGTCTTTTAATCTTTCCAAGTGCAGCACTGGAAGCAAGTTAATTTGGTTTTGCTCTGTTACTAATTGAAAGGTTGTTTTGCTCTTTATTATACTGTTCTAATTGCTCAAACTTTTGATGTTATGATCTTTCTTTTTGAAAGCAAGAGAAAAGGCAGAAGTAGGTCTAAGCATAGCGTAGTTTTACAGAATGCTGAGCAAGCCTTTTGTTGTATAGTTTGAGTGCAATTTTTGTTCTTTTCTTACCACGGGCAGCCTGCAGCAGGTAAACAATTAACTGAGCATGAAGACTGAAGGCTCAGATTCTGTCACAATCAGCACTTCTCATTTGCTGATGTGGGGTTTTAGGCTCCCTTATGTACCTCAGTGGGGAGCATAACACCACAAGACCCAAAGTGGCATCCAAGCTACATTTACACTTGTATGATGAACACTTTTTCAGCAGTGAAGCCTGATTTGTGACGGCTTCAGCCCCAGAGACTTGACCAATTTCAAACCCTTTGGATTTTTTTCTGCTGATGTTTTGATGTTCACGGCTGTTTGTAAAATGGCTGATGCTCAACTGTTGTTAAGCTCTTCACATTTATAACTCACTGGTTTACTGTGTGCCTCAAACAGCGTTTTCTATTTGGATGTTAGTATCATAAAAATAAAAATCCCAATGAAATAATTTTGTCCCGTTCCCGTATTTGTCTGATATAAGATTTACTTTTTGGTGTGTTTAATTTATATTAACTTGATATTTATATAATATTTATATTAGCATTAATCTCAATAACAAATTAATCTGTCAAAATAATTGAGAACCTAAAAGTTATCAGTCATTCCAGTCTTATCACTTGGACAGATGAACGGCAATGCTATGAAATCATCACAAGAGGTCAGTGTCACACTTTGTTTCCCAAGATGGTTCAAACCTTCTGAAGTGTGGAGACTGAAGGTCAAATTACATATGTTGACATATTTTCCAAACCAAAAGCTGTAAAATGCAGGTGGCACAAAGGCCAAATCAAGTCAACATCATGATTAAACTAGGAAAACTATTCTATGGGAGATTAAGGCATCGCCTAGTAGATAGGAGTTAGTAAATATTTTCATTATTGGTACTTTGAATCATGGATTTATTTCTAACATGCTCTTTCTTCTTATTTTAATCTTTTGAGGACACAAAATCATTTACTTTTCACATTAAAACATTTTCTAAATGGACATTGGTAACACAGAGATGTAATGTAAATATGTTGCACCATTACTATGAAAAGAAATGTAAATGCCTCTGACAAACCCGCAAACTCATGTAGCACTTCTGAGGAACATCATTTCAACAGCATTTCTCTTTTATCAGAAAATTAAGAGAGAAACCCATATCTGTTTGGCTAAAGTCTAACTCAGGATAATAAGATCAAACTTTTGTTTTTGTTTTCTTTTGCACACAATTTGGACTCTTTTTCAGTTTGCTTGATGTCAGCATCTAGTGGCAATTAGAAAAACTGCATCTTCAGTCACTAAGGTATTACTGTAACTTCTGCATTTAAATGCAGCTTTCCTCATGTAAACACAAATTTAAAAAAAGGACTAGCCTCAGAAATTGTACTGATCACGTTACATGTCTAAATAGTGAGTCAGAAACACAATATAAACGTATATAAACTAACAAGGACATCTTTTGTTTTTTAATTAATCTGTACAGTTTGAATGTAGAAGATATGTAAATGCATTCAATTTAAAGCAGTTGCAAGAATATGGCAGATGTAGAAAATCTGCTGTCGTCGTATACAAGAAAGGAACAAACTGTGATATACAGCTCTCAAGAGACAGCCTCTGAAATGTTATGGTACACAGCACACACTAGTGGTGTATTTCTAGAACTGTTAACATAAAGCTCGACAACATTCAGGCCAAAAACATTGCAGAAAGGCATTATATTTTATTCAAAGATGAACAAGATACAGTTTGTATAGAATAATTAATTTAAAGGTCCCGCTTTTTTGTCAAAGACCTCACATGCTATGACAATACATTGGTATGTGTTCAGTATGTTGGCATGCATTTAGGGGAAAAGAGCCCCCCAAAGATCTTAATGAAATAAATTTACAGAATGTGAATCGTGTGAACAATAAAGGTTAATCGCTTAGCCGGGCCCTTCTGACAAGAGTGGGCAACGACTGTATTCAAACAAAATACAAGTTTAAATATTGTACGTATAAAATATTCTTACAACTCTTCTGTGGCTTGCACTTTGTCAGTCAGACCCAAACTGTCCTTCAGTTCATTCTTGTTGGTCGTGGAGGGCAGAATATTCAAACCAAAGGGGAAGTTGCTGTCTTGTTTTTCTTAAGGTAAAAACTTGATCTTAGATAACAAAAGCAACATCCAGCATATGAGAATGTAATATCTCTTATACCTATGTGGAAAGCGTGTTTTAATGAGGTAACATTTCACAGTATAACACAAATTGGAGGCATTTCTGCAATTACTTCTCTGGCTAAATCATGGGGATTAAAAGATCACTGGCTATCATCATTGACTTATATCTTTTAGAAGTACAGTGCAAGTAGTTTTGTGGAAATCTATAGCCAGTGTGTGTCTGTCTCTATTTGCAGCACTCCACAGTGAGGAGCACAATTTAATTAGATCTTTCTGGAAAACACGTTGGGTAAGCAAAAATCAATTAAAATCAGTCAACTGCATACAGCCCTCCTCATCCAGCCACTGTACGTGACAATGTGCCAGGGCGTACCACTGCACCATACAGAGAAAGACACATCATATGCATAGTACTAGTCTTAGAAAACAGTTTAGAGTGACATGCAAGTAGTAGTAACTAAAAAGAAATCCAAAGTCCCTTTCTTATACCTTAAACACATTAGTGCTGACGTAATGTGGAAGCATTAAATGTTATAATTAATATTGTGTCAATTCTATTATATTCTATAATATCTATATATTATTCTATGTTGGAGATGCATTAAATGCCGTACACTAACATATCGAAATATCGAATAGAAAACATGGTGGTAAACAAAAGGAAAAAAAGTGGAAAAATGCTGATTTTCTATTTTAGGATCATCGAAAGTGAAACACATCAACACATAAAAAAAAAGTAGTTTATAATTAATTTAAAATATTTGCAGTGGCCTACTCCTCCGATCAAAGCTGACAACTTTTTAAGTTCAACACCTCTACAAATATGTCATGCATAGATTTGTACAAAAAGTCTGCAGCTGCACTATGCTTCCATCTCGAATCTGACTTCGGTAGCCAGTTCTCACAACTTAGTGAAGAACAAATAGTTTAAAGGTTTTTTTACTTTTAAGTTACTGTACTATACTTTACAAAGTTAGACATAATTGAAGTTTTTGGTGTCCCAAAAATGTGCGCTTTTAAAAAACACCAGTGATTCTTAACAATACAAAACAAATTAAACAAGAACATTCACAATTTTAACTTGAGGTCATTATTTTCTGTTTTCAGTCTACATACAAGCATCCACTTTGAGAAGTGAAATAAATACATGACAGTTGAAACTCAATTTGAAAAAAACAATTTGAACCATTGCAGACAGAATAATTTTGCACCAAAACATTCTGCTTTTCTCATATGTATTTGGTAGATCAGTACCTTCATTACTTAATTCGTTGTAGCTCTATGAATTTAATAATACACCTAAAAATCATACAAAGATTCCCTAGAAGCACTAGCTTCGGAGAAGAAAATCCATTATTTTTCAATGCAATCTTGTATGCTGTTACGAGGAATTTCATTGTTCACAAAGCACTATAGAAACAGTTTTAAAGCTTTCTATTGATTGACGTAAATGGGAGCCAGTGATACGACTAAAAGAAAAATTGTGTTAAGTGCGCCTATGAGCGTGCAAATGTTCATAAATAGCTTATAGAGTGTTTGCATTAGGAAAGTAAACACATGCATTCAATGAAGTAAACATTTTTTCACTCTGCTTTTACATTTTGGGAAAACTGTACAGATTCTTTACTCTAAAATATTTTACAAAACTGGGCACTGCTACTCTGAAGCAGAGTGAACCAGACAATCATCGTCAAGAAACCTGCTCTACTAAGGAGAATGTTGAAGGTGATGGTTAAGACAACCATCCCAACCCCATAAACCATCACCGACTCCTGTTCCCATGCCCTGTATACCTGAAAGAATTGTCAAGTAAAGACAAGGAGAAACACAAGTGGCTAGACTACAATAAAACACAAAACTGTACAGTTGAAGCCTGAGACAAAGCATGCAAGGACTATAAATGCATGCGGGATAAGAGGAGGAGACTGGGTTGGGCAATAAGAGCTGAAGACAGGTTCAAGGTTCAGGAGGATCCTCTAATGGAAGGTTCCCATGGGTCTCAAGTCCCACAACCCCAAACTGAGCCTTTAAAAGAGGAGAGAACGGAATAAAAGCTTTCAAAGTGTTGTTCTTACATCGTTCGTTTCTCCTTTTTTCTGCGTCCGCCAGACTTGTCCACCTAACCCCGGGGAATGTACACAGGTGTCGGCAGCCAGTATAAAACTGTGAGTAAAGGGGGGTTTGTGCTGTGTGGTTGCAGGCGGGCAGATATCAGCGTGGATAATGACGCCTCTGCATCAGGAAAGAGCCTCATCCTCTCCCACGTAGGGCAAGTCCATACTTCTCATGCCATCACCGCTCTCCTGTTTCCTAAGTAACACATCAGAGACACAGCCTTAGATAACACACTGCTATGGGCCTGTATCACTAAACAGAGAAAGGAATAAGATACTCTTAAGCTATATTTAGGAACTGAAACCAACCACTTAATTGTTACATAATGTGAGGCAGCGAGCACGAAGGAAATGCTGTAGGGCAAGTTTACATATCATACACAAGGGACAACTCAAGAAAATAAAGAGAAGGGGTAAAAATGGGGAAACATTATATCAAAGTTAATCATTTTGTCAAGTAGACACAAATACATATTATTTACAGGTCCTTTGAATAAGTGTGGAGAGTGGGATTCATGCAAAGGATTAAGGAACAACTTAAAAAAGCATAAACGGATGCTTTGGGCTCATGATGAATGAGTGAATCATACTTGAAAATGCTACTTTTGTTTTGACTGTCAGACAGGCCTTGATTCGATTCTCGGAAGTTGTATTAAGTGTAGCACTATTATATGTAGCTGCTTACGCATTAACACTTTATAATATAATGCCAATGAACACAACACCACAACTTGCAGCCTCAAGTATTACTGCACAGTTGTATCAACACCTCGCTACACAGTGTCAACTACAACTGGATTACAATTGGGTTGTGGAGGTGTTCATGATATTATGTCCACATCCCCATAATATTGTGCATTAATCCACAGATCACGTGCTCAGAACATGATAAGATCTGGTCACTTGTCATGGCCTTGTTCAAATAGTCAAATTTAGTGTTAACTATTTAAATAACTTAAATTATTATAATATGGTATGTCGTCAAATGGCATTTTCTGCACTACACACCGCATGCTTCACCAAAAGCACCCTTAGACAAAACAAATACAGTACATCATCTTGCAGGTACTATAGACTCTAGAGCAGGAGTCTTCAATGTTTTTTAGGCCAAGGACCCCTAACCTGAAAGAGAGACGTTCAGGGACCCCCTACTACATATTGTATGAAATAGAGTTGCATAATAAACAGGGACTACAATATACAATATACAATGTGTGGGGTGGCCTAAAGCTTATACACATACCCTTTTATGGTGCCCTACAATACTAAGCTATTAAAACAATTTATTTACATATTCATATATAATCATGTTTTAATGTCAAAGACACATAAGCCTAACTGCTGGCTCCCATAGTGGCTACCTTACAGTACAGTAACCGTATCATCATTGTTGCTGAGGTTGTTGTTTTTGAGGAATAGGCCGATTTATCTTTGCTAATAATATGTTGGATTCATGTTAATATTTTCAGACATATTTTAATTTTGGGGGGGAAAAACTTTCAAAAAAGCATTAAAAAATAATTTTGCGGCCCCCCTGCAATTACTCTGAGGACCGCCCGTTGAAGATCACTGCTCTAGAGCACAGCACAACATTCCCAAAGATGGCTTGTCCAATCAAAACTATACTAGCACAGGCTAGTTTACACACGATGCACAAGAGTATTTGATCATTACAATTGCTTATATCATGCCAGGGGTCTTAAAGTATACTATATAGCACTTAAAGGTCCCATATTGTAAAAAGTAACATGTCCATGTCTTTTTTTTAATCATACAGCAGGTAGAGGATATATAAAAATTCGGAGAAAGTATCGAAACGCTCAATCCCCAGACAAATGCACACAGCCCGTATTTAGAAACTGTGCCTTTAAACGAGCCATCAGGACTTCTGTACAGTTGTGCTGTTGAATTTAAAACAAAAACAAGTAAATCATTTACAACATTCTTTTGTTGAACAAATTTAACATTCTATTGAATATAAATGGCACCACTAAAAAAGAATGACAGTTACATTTTAATGAGCAGTTTTCTACTGATATTTTCTTAAAATTTTGTGTCTATTGCGACATGTCGCAGCATTTCGCGATGTGTATATTGCGTCAGTTGATATTGCGATGACGATGATAAAAAAATTATATATTGTGCAGCCCTTCTATATATAGATAGACAGTTCTGTTACAGTGCCATTACAGTCATTCCCTCAAGACCCGGAAACACTGACCAATCAGAGCAGACAGGGCTTTTTCGGGAGGGGGGGCTTAAAGAGACAAGCACTAAAATGTGTGTTTCAGACAGAGGGTAAATACAGGTATATTCAGACAGACAGTATGAGAAAAAGAATGTGTTTTTTAAACATGTTCTAGTTGAAACCCAAAATAGTAGTAGAAATCCAAAATACAAGTATGAACCTGAAAATAATATGGGACCTTTAAACAGTACTACAGCAGGCAGGAGTTGTGCTAAAGTTATTTACCTTCGTTGGTTACAATGAATGTAGCAGTATCTCACATTGCCTGCTCTGCCTTTCCTGCAGGGCAGGAGAGGGAGAAGAGAAATGATACTTGACAAACTACTTGACAAACATTAGCTGGCTATACTGTACAAAAGTGAAAAAGGACCCAACAGCTCGAAGTGAGAATATGGCAGTAACATCAAACTGGTAAGAGTACTTTGACTCCTAATATTACTGCAAAACCGTTGCAAGAGACAGAGTTTAGAATCTTTAAAGTGTCTGTAAATAATCCTTACGTGAGCTTTTGCCCTGGAGCACACAAACTGCTGCGGTCCTCTTTACGGCCCCAATCAAAGGGGTTCCCAAAGGAGCGCTTCCTCAGCATAGTTCTCACCATGATCTAAAAAAGAATAGTGAACAATGGTACACAAATCCAAAATGTATGCTTAGAAATGGGATAAAGAAAAGCTTTACTTTGATTTTAAACAGTGGCCTGTTGTAAAACAAGGGTGGGGTTATGGTAACATCAACACTTATTTCATAAACTTCACTTATGTAATGATATATCACTGTTCTTACTAGACAAATGTACAGAGAATTAGCTATTAATCCAGAAAAGCATTAATTCACAGTCATGTCTCAGTAGGTGACATCTGACAGTTGTAATGCCTCTCTCAGGGTAGCTGAATTGAAAACTAACTTTACCCACTGGTGATGTTTGACTTAATAACACCAGAAGCAAAAACAAATTAGACTTGGGCACGACTGTGTTGTTCAGTAATGAGAGTTTTTTTTTTTTTTGAGACAAAAACAAGTTCATAAACTCACCACTGTAGCCAGGCTGGGGATGTGTTTAACAGAATTCTCCACCTCCTCCTCGGTCACCTCAATCAGCATACAACAGTTGTCATCCTCCGGGGGAAGAGGCTCAGCGCCATGCCTCGTCACCCATGGGTGCACCTGGATGGAAAAGTGAGGAGTAGATCAAGTTAAGCTATGCAGGTCACAGGTTACAATCTTTTTGACAAACACGTTACTGAAAGTAACTATTAAATTAAATTAAATATTTCTTATTTAAATTATGAACATTACAAAACAGATTGGATTGTCATGTATTGTGTGTAGTATTGCCAAAGATCTGAAGCTGACAAACCATTTTTTCTTCCACCCACAAAAGGTTTGTATTACACCACAGCACATTGTCACTGAGGCATCACTATCAGGACAGCTTCATCAAGGAATGACTTAATGCACTGGTCTCTCTTCATTTAGTCTCGCATTGCCAGACCTTCCTCCACAGCGCTGCGGAGGAGGATATGGTTGGTCCACACAGGATTCCGGGATGGGAGAAAAACATGCTCTGTTGCTGCTGCAAAATAGCCTCAGGAAGGAACTTGTTTTGGTGGAACGTTCAAAGGTTGTTTTAGTCGTGAAACAGAAAACTCAGATTGGTAGTCTAGCTAGCTGTCTGGATTTACCCTGCATAGATCTAAGGAGCAGTTAACCATAGTCCTCATGAGTCGGTCGGAGTTTATAATGCCAACACAAAGAAAGCGGAAGGTAACGGACATCCAGCCGAAAAGAGTGACATCTGGCGGAACTTCTGGCGGCAACGGAGCAATCCCGAAAGTGGAACGTCATGGATATAGACTAGGGTTGGGCAGTAACACGGTAATACGGTATACCGCGGGGTCTTAAAAAAGCAACAGTATCAGTTTCAATACCGTCATAAAAAATAAATGCAATGCACTTATATAGGAGGCAAGGATTAAATATTAAATATAATTTATGTAATTATGTGTGGTTGTCATCACGTGACAGTGTGGAGGAGAAAGTAGATTTTTTGTAAGTTGTTGTTATGTTATTATTGTTTCAGTATTAGTGTTTGGTATTCAGTTTCTGAATGGTGCACAAGCCAACAGTTTGGTGACGCCGTCTGAGCCTTACGTCATAATTTTTAATTAGTCAGGGTAATACCGTATACCGCGGTAAAATAGGGAGGAGGTTTGACGGTATCAAAATTTGGATACCGCCCAACCCTAATATAGACTACTCTTCATTTAAACCCATTTACTCAGACACTTCTTCTCTTTATAAAGTTCTGTGTCAGGTGGTTTATACTGCTCTCCATGTAATATCAAATGTGCTTCGATGCAAAATAATGGAAAACCAGCATCTTAATTGAAAGTGAGTGTTTACCTTAATCTGTGGGATTGATAGTCTGGTCTCTGGATTCTTGTCCAGCATTTTCAGCAACAAATCTTTGAGATCATCTGAGATGTCAGCACTGTTGAGACAAAAAAAAAATAATAACAGCTACAGATTAAGTCACATTTAAATCACATTGTGCAAAGTAGAAGATGATTGGAGGAGCAGAACTGACCGTTCAGGTAACTCCACAGGTTGTGTCTTGATTTTCTGGTGAAGACTAACGATGCGCTCGTCCATAAATGGACACTGAATTAAAAAAAAGATCTTGGTTTCAATAGAAGACTAGCAGATTGTCATTTGGGAGAAACTCCAAAACAACAAACAAAAATCTAAATGTTCACTGTATTTATTTTTGCCAAAGCACACACTCACAACTCCAAAGACGAAGCAGTAAAGTGTCACTCCCATGGCCCAAACATCCAAAGCCTACATGATAAAAAACATAACAAAGAGTTTACGTTAAGAAATTGTTCCTTCAATGTATGATCATTGAAATCCACCACTGTACTCCCCATAAATATATGAAATCTAGGACAGTAAATTATATGTAAATACAAAGTACTAGTATTCATAAAGGTTTAGTTACCAAAAAAACAAAGGTTCATGCATTTCTGTAAATCATCCCCAGAGGGCACTAGTTAGCCAACTGTTTCTTCACCTTTCCAGAGAAGTTCTTTCTGGTCTCAGAGAGTGCTTCAGGGGCAAGGAAAGCAGGTGTTCCCACTGTGCTGGTCAGGAGGGCATCAGCCCCCTCAAACTGGTTACTGACTCCGAAGTCGGCTATCTTGATGTGTCCATCTTCTCCCACCAACAGGTTAGACGGCTTGACATCTCTGTGGATGATCCTCTGGTAATGTACTGTTGATACATTTTTTTTTTTTTATTATTACAGCAACAAGATCTCATTTGAGGAATTCTCTTTATGGCGAGATATGATGAAACTTCTCTTACAGAGGGGTCTTAAGATAACATTTTCACCTTCTCAGTATTTTAATTTTAAAGGAACACGCCGCCTTATTGGGACTTTAGCTTATTCACCATATCCCCCAGAGTTAGATAAGTCCATACATACCCTTCTCATCTCCGTGCGTGTCGTAACTCTGTCTGACGTACACACGGTTTAAAAAATTTTTTCGTTTTTTTTTTTTTTTGTTTATTTTTTTAAGGAAACCTTTTTTTTTTCTTTTTTTTTTTTAAAAAAAAAAAAAAAAAAAAAAATTTTTTTTTTTTTTTTTTTTATAAATTATCTTATTAAAATTTTTTTTTTTTTTTTTTTTTCCAAAAAAAAAATTTTTTTTTTTTGGTATAGTCACAGTGTGTACAAATAACAAGGTCACATGAGACGCAGCCATCTTCTAACCGTATAAAAACTGGGAACTATATTCTCAGAAGGCGCACTGCCACTTGGGCGGAGTGGTTAGCACAACACCTGAAAAGCACCGTTGTTACTCTCTGCTCCTCACCACGGGGCTTCTCAGGTGCTGCGAGCAAATCACTCCGCCCAAGTAGCAGAAGTTGCAGTGCTTCGCCTTCTGAGAATATAGTTCCCAGTTTTGTAAACACATCAGTTGTCGGCTTGATGATGATGATAACATAAAAAATGGCTTGAGGAGGAATCTCTGGCAGTGCATTTAGACAGGAAGTCGGATAAACATTTAAGCAATTACAGCCATCAAAACATTTTTTTTTTAACCTAACTACCAAGCCTTGTTCTGTTACAATTACTTAGAATGAGAAAGAATTAAGGTTCTGACAGTTTCAGTGTCCCTGGTGCAGAGCCCTTCCTCTCCTCCTCTTAGTAGTCTCCTAGACGACCCTTTCGTGCAAAACTTCTCCTCCTGTGCTGAAATACATTAAGAGCCACTGAGCTGATGTGAAATGAGCCTTGTGGGTGGCTAGAGTCAAGAACAGCACAGAGGAAGGCCTTATGTAAATGGATGGAAGAATTGTAGGATAAAGACGGATCAAGATACAAAACAGCTTTATCTTGATAGCAGGATTATATTATTCTAATTTAGACAAGTCTGTATATAGTAGACCTTTATCTCTATTACATGGAAGATATTAGAAAATAAAGGCAAGCACAGCTAATTATGGGATATTATTGTGTATTAGGCTAATTTTGTAACACAAATGTTTAAGTTAAATGAGAAATTAGTGTCTGATGATAATTAAGCACCAGGCATAATACAAAACATTTTCAATCTAGGTTGGAGAACTAAGAAAGTATTGAGTTTCCTTTTTTGTAATTCATTTTAAGTTGCAAGTCAAAATTAATCTACGATGATTCTATATTAAACTGCATTGGGATCAGTATTGAATCAGCGTTCAATCAAGGTGTATCTGGATGCGTAACAAATCATCTAAGAGAGATAGATACACGACCCTAATCACCCATTCTTAACGCTCTACCATGTAGTCACAGACTGAGTGGAAAAGGAGGTTTAGAAGACTCACAATACTCGATTCCCCGGAGCAGATCTTGGAAATAAAAGCGTGACTGGTCCTCACTGAAAGGTTTATCTGTCGGCACCTCCATCACAGCCCTAAATACATAAACAGACACACACACAATTAGCAATGATAATTAATGAGCTCATTCCAGTGATACAATCATGACCATAAAAGAGGCTTAGCTTACCCTTTCTTGACCAGCTCAAAAACTGCGACAGAAACAAAGGTGAGGTAAGTGATAAGTTACAAAAACAAACAAACACAAAAAAACAAGATCTTTTAAGATGGATTTCTAATACCTTTGTTGTATGCTTACTTTATGCATGACTGTGTGACTGTGTGTGTGTGTGTGTGTGTGTGTGTTGTTCTGAAGGCTGACTGTCTGTCTGGAACATACCCATGTACAGATGGTCCTCGCTGGGGTCATCCAAAACCTGGCACCAAATCACAGAGAAATGCAAATGAGTGTAAACACACACACATACGCACGCACCATGCGCACACACACACACACACACACACACACACACACACACACACACACAGACAGACAGACAGACACACAGAAAGACACAGACACACAGACACACACAAATGATCATCTTTTGTATGCAGTAAAAACAAATCCACACACAGTTTTGCTGTATTTGAGGCTCTTTATAGGGCTGTATAACAGAGTGTTATATGAATTTATATACTACCTGATATATATGTACGAAATAGTAAATCATATTATATAAACTAAATAATACCACATTTTTCACGTCATGTAGTACATCAGATTATTATTATTTTAATGTTGTTAATTATTTGGAAAGGTAACCCTAACCCTTTTTTTATGTAAATATCTTTCCTATCCATCAGCTTAAAACATAATCTTTCATAGGAGGACATTTTGGCCATTTCATCCATCCATTCCTTCACTGATATATCTCCGTTAGTTTTCAAGTGTTGCAACACTATCCTACATCCAGTAATTAGTGCTGTTCTGCACCAGGAGATCTGGTGGGCATTCAGACCACTTCCCTTTGGCAACACGGCTAATAGGCAGTTTCAGTCATTGCTACTCTCAAACTCTGTTTTGCAAAATGCAATTTGAAATAATGGAGATTGTTGTTTTGATACTTATTTGTTCCTTCCTTCTGTGACACTCTGCTGAGGCTGAGGCTTCTGTTCAAATTGTTCCATTAGTGAGTTGGCAACATACCTTTGTTGCTCTTTAGAGAGATGAAGCATAATCAAAAGATTGTTTTACTGTATATGGTTTTAGCTTGAGTTGGCCTGATATCATGTTCAGATTTTTCTTTACCTAAATCTAATACCTGCACGTATTCCTTGCTGACATGAAAGCCACTATGGATTGGAAAATGTTATAATGTTTGAAGACATACAGATATCGCAACACACAATTCAGTTTAAAACGTTTTTAAGGAAAATCTCAGGTTAAGACTAAATGTAAACAGCCAAAATGTACCTACCTCTACTAGTTTCACCACATTAGAATGGTCAAGCTTTTTCAGGATGGCAATCTCTTGATAGACCCGCTCCAGGGGTCCTTTGAGCTGAGGGGGACCCTCAGGGACTGCTTTGGCTCCACGAGGGGGAGGTCTCCCTGATGGAGGAGAGAGGGACAGTGTGTGTGGGCATGAGTCACAGATGGTAGAAGAACAAGATGGGACGAAAAACAGGGTTTCAGTATTGGTTTGCAGTGTTCATGTACCACTGGAGCATTACAAGAGACTGTGCGCTCTGCTGTTTAAGCCATCTGCCCCTGGCTCCACACTTACGTGGGAAACCTGCCTGCCTCATCAGCCTCCTCTTGGACAACACCTTCATCGCCTACAGGAGAGAACAGGAGATGGATTTGGACAGAAGGGAGGATAAGAGAAGGAAGGCAGAGGGGTTGGGAGAGCCAAGTGGGCAAGAGATCCAGAGAAAAGATGAACAGGGAGGTAGACAAAAGATGAGAGTAAGAGACAGCAGAGTGAGGTGATGCATATATGACAGTGCACCCACTCACACACCTACAAATGAATATCCCAGCACCATTACATTGCTCTCCTCACCTTGAGCATCCTTTGTGACTGCTAACACTGACCAGCGTCATCAGCACAAAGGATTACAAACGTATAAAAGCTAGACTTACAAAAGAAGAACCCTGGTGCAAAATGACTGAAATGCAAGCATACATGTAATGTACAATGCCTCCTTATCTTAAAATAATACTCCAGAAAATGTGACAATGCGTTGACACAAATTTGTGATTTTGGACTATATAAATAAAACTGATGGACTTCTGGGTCTTGTTAGCTAACTTCACCTGCTTCATTTTGAAATTAGAGATTAAATACACAAGTAAAGATTTGCCCTGCTTTCTGATTGAACATATAACAGTAAAGAACATAAGGACATGAACAACACATGCATGGCAAAAACATTTCAGGGCTAAGGAAATCTCTGCCACACTGCTTGGTCTGTGACAGGACTGTGACACTTGTAATTTAAGTGAGTGTAGTTGCTAAATGAAACCTTTTTAAAAAGAAGAGGAGGAATAAACAGGGATAGACACAAAGAATAGATGATTTTAAACATATAATTCAAAAGCTAATTTTTGACTGCCAGATCATAGAACTAAAGGCGATAGTTGGGAACGTTTGAAGTGGGGTTGTATAAGGTATGCTGGTCTACCGCTGACTCGATCGGTTAGGTTGTTTGTGTTATTGTGTGATTATGGTGAATCCAAACTAACCCTTTAAAACGCCAAAGTAACACAATGATGATGCATTGCTTAGCTCCTGTAGCTCCTGCCTGCTTCTCCAAACTGGGGGCGTGCCGACTGCCATCTACTCTACTAGGTAATACGCACACACCTCATACAACCACACTTCAAAAAATCCAAAACTATCCCTTTAAGCAATTATTTTATCGGTACATCATAAGTTTTGCTTTTTCTGCATATTGAATTTTTTTCCTGCCGTCTTGAACAATTACCATTCCTGACAACCATCAAGGCAGTGTTGAACAAAAAGCGCAATGTGTGACAGCTACATTGTTAGGTAGATATTTTCCCTGTTCTGGAGAAATAGACTTTTTTTTAATAGCCTCAATTCCTTCAGTTATTAGGGCAATGATATAATCACTGAATGCGACATGTGGGCTTTGTCACTTGGGAGGAATATTAAAATAATCCCCATGTCATTGCCTGTCAACATCATGCAGCTTAATGAGAATTGCAGAAATAATCGTGACCGGCAAACAGAAAATCTCAAGCTGACGTGTTATAAACAGTACTCAGCAAGGCACAATTAACTGGAGACATTTTCATACGTGGAGGATTCAAATGAAATCACACCAGCAAATTTGACAAGAGGGTTTTATTATTATCAGGTTTGTCTATGCATCTGGGTGGGTGTGTGACAAGTGAGAGAAACAGAGACTGTGTTAATAGTTGGGAAGAAATCCCATCTGAATTTGTGTGTGCATGTAGAACTTACATAGTATGTGTTGTCATCCTCATTGTAAGCCAGCTTGACAACACCGTAGGAGCCCTGGTCCAGGAATAAGTAAAATAGAACAGAAGCCAATAAAGTGAGATTGAGCAGCTGTCATTCTTCATGTGAAAAGGTGCAAAGGAATCTAAATAAATACAAATACACAAAGGAACAAACACACACACACACACACACACACACACACACACATCCACACAAGGGAAGTGTGTGGGCTGACAGTGTACACTGAAAGAGTAGCAGCTGCTTCAAAGTGAGAACAGAGAAATTCAAATTATCTCCCCCTCTCTCTTTCATTTTTGATGTCAGGCTAATTAAGGAAACTGGATCTGGTTTATGTTATCAAGCTCCCCTGCCCACACAGGAAATGCAGGATAAAAACTAGGCCCAATTAGTAGCCTGTGTGCACAAATTCATGCCCAAAAACAAACAGAGAGAGAGAGAGAGAGAGAGAGAGAGAGAGAGAGAGGGGTGGGCGAGAGCAGGATCTGTTCCTGCTGGGGGAGCAGATTGGAGAGGCAGCATAGAGCTCGTCCTACAGTCCCAGAGATGATCTGATAACAGGAGCCTCTCCAACAGTCCTGAAAGGCTCTAATTGTCTCAGCTGAACACAAAACCACAAACACATTAATGTGTCTACCTTCATGCAGAAATCCACAGCGCCCATGCGCATTCTGTCTTATGAAACCCACAATCTAAAACATGCAAAGTACACACAAACACACACACACACACACACACACACACACACACACACACACACACACACACACACACTTGTATCCACTAAGCCTCGCACAACCCTTAGAGAGCGCTATTTATACCAGCCTCTCACCCATCTTCCAACTCTCCCATGGTCTGGTAGTTTACACAGAGTTTGGGAAATGAGGACAGCCGGGAGAGAGGATAGCAGAGACTGTTACTGCATGTCCTTGATGATATGTGCTACTTGACAGACATGCAGTAGGCGGAAGGGAGAAGAAAAATGGAAGAGTCAGTGAAAGGGAGCAATCAGTGAGTTGTCTCTGATGGTACCTTTCCAATCTCATCTTTCAGCTTGTACTGGTTGAGTTGAACACAGTCCTTGAAGAGAGAGGTAAGAGAAAAGAGAGGAGGAGAAAATTGTTTCTTTTCAAATGAAATTACATCAGCTATTTTAGCAGCTACAGTATACATCATGAGCATTCTTACAAAATCGGCTTTTTCTAAGAACGCCGTGCAAAATGCTATGCAATAGTATTTTCTTTTTTACGTTTCCATTTCCAACCAAAACTCGTGAGTGCAGCATTTTGCACTTAGTGTACCCAAGGGTGTCAGTATGACTCTGCAATCACTGTCCCAGTTCAATGTCATTTTCCCCCGATGTAAAACCTCTACAAATACAGGTTTGAGCTTAGCGAGGTAGAATGTTTTGCCAAGCTATCACGGTTTTGCAGTGCATTTTGTAGTCTTTAGAGGAAACTTAATGAAGAACTAGTCTCGTACAGGTGTGTAATCTATTCTGGTGAAAAGCAAGTGTGAATTTAAAACAATGAGTGACAGCAACACATTCAGTGTTGAGAACAACGTGAACCCAGCCTACAGAGAATGAGTCATACAAACACCTAGGCATGCACTGACTAACCAGCTCTTTATTAAAAAAACACACATCTAAATGTAATTCATTAGATTTTTGGTCTCTGAACTAGATTATTAAAAGACTTAAAGGAGAATTTTTGCGATTTCAACACGTAGCTCTGTTGTTTGAGTGCTGTCAGTAGAGAGAAAAACGAAAACAATTGGTGTTGCCTACACCGTGTTATCCTCCTGCTAGAGTTAGCACCCAGGAGGCTGAAACAGGGCAAGTTTAAAACGTGCATTTAGCCTCTTAACATGTTCAATTTGTCATTACAAGTGCCTACCCATGTGAAGTGATTCCTTCCGAATGAACACCTTGAATCTGACTGCAGTAGATGTGAAAGAAATGCATAAAATGTGTGCTAATTCAGCTCTGTTTAGTTCCGGTGTTGAGACTGCAAAACGAGTGCTTCGGGACCGTCTACAAAGTACAACAACAAAAAGAGATACAAAATTAAAAAAAACAACTTAAATTCGGGAATTGTCGTTTGTTTATTCAAAGTCAAAGACAGTCCAAAGTAGTGCAACTCTGCACATTTTTGTGGGTCTGAGGCGTATGTCACATTTTAGCTGCCGAAGCTCCGCTGCTCTCGGTCTCTGGTCAACAGTGTGAGAGGGGGAGTGGCTAACGGCTAGAGCGGCAAAACCCAATGTGTGCTTCTTTTACCAATATATTTAACGATATCTTTTGCATTTCTAATCCAAACAACGTCAAACTTGGGAGTGCGCTTACTCGTGCCCGTAGCAAGACACCTGTCAAGTTTGAAATCCATCGGACTAACGGTTCGAGAGATATGCGCATAACACACAGACAGACAGACGATCCTGCAATTTATAGACAGATAGATAGATAGATGTGTACCTTCTTTCCACATCTACAATATGTAATTCTGTGACAGCAAAAAATGTATATAATGCTAAAGGCTCTAAATATAGGACAACCTCTGCAGCCCCTACGAGATATTCTACCTACATTTACAGGTTTCTGCATCTATGTGTAACAGGGATCACAGCTACTATCTACATCTACTGAGACCATAAGACCTTACCTTTGCATCCACAAAGTCTTCACTGAGTGTGTTGCTGCTTTTAAGACAAATGCACATGTAGTTCTGCTTTACTTTCAGACAAGTATGATGCTGAATATTTTGATAACTAACAGATGTTCAAAAGGAGCACAAGCCTGGCTCTGTGTGAACATTAGTTAGTTTGCTCATTCATGTGTAACACTTTATGCAATGCAGCCCTTGAGGGAGTACACTGGTCAGATGGTGCGGAGACAATCAATTATATAATCACAATTCTAACTCTGGCTGTAGCCTCATATTTTTTTGTTATTTATAGGGTTGTTTTGTGTTAGACATATTGTTTGTTTGGGGACACATTTTAAGCAGCAAAATCAACTTCTCAGAAGGTCCTAAATTTCAAATTCTTAACACTGGAACTGTGTTAGCCCCAAGGCTTGACCATACCTGGAGGTCTGTGATGGAAACACTGTGGGACTCCACTGTGGGCCGGCGGGGCAAGCGTGGAGAGGAGTGGGGTGATGTGATGGGAGAGTAGGGCAATGATGGGTAAATATAGCGCCCGTTGAGTCCCGGTGAGCTGCAGGGTGATGTCGCAGTTTGTGAGCGCTCCTGCAGAGATAGTTTCCGGTCTGACAGGGTTAACCTTCCCCTTTGCTCTTGGCTTTCGGGTAGCAGAGCCCCCGATTGGCCAACTGTGTGGGACAGCAGGTCGCAGGAAGGAGTTCGGAAAGATGCCGCCACAGAGGAAGCTGGCGTGGGCGTCTCAGAACTGTCCATTTCTTCGACCTGAAATGTGAAGCATTTAAATCTTATTTATTTTTCTTATTGCATGGTCACATATGTAATGTTGTCTACGTATAGGCATTATAGGTTGGTAAATATGTAGTATTTTGTTTGTATCAACTTAAAACAATGCCGTTTGTGCCTATTTTCCAGCTGACATTCTACTTTTCAACTCAAGGCATTAATATAAGTTAAAGCTTTGCCTCCATTTTTTTGTAATAACAAAACAGATACAATCCCATCAATACATGTATAATATAACACAATCCAATATAACCCATGGGCAAAAAATACCTTTGTGAAGTTAATAAACTTTAGTAGTTTTATGTTATGTCAGGTGGGTTAAATGTTGATTCCACTCATGCTAATGTTTCCTAAATTTAGATTTATTTATGGATCTACAAAACACAAATGAATGCATGGGATATAATGTTAAAGTGAGAACACTAACTTCCTACTTGATTTGATGAAGTCTAGGAGGTATGAAAAAAGAACTATGAACATGTTTCATCATGTGTCAAGCAATCACTTCATCCAGTATATGTCCAATTAGGCTCCAATTGAAACTCCAATTAGGAGTTTCATCTTACCTCCTTCTCCCCAGCCTCTCCAGGTGGTCTGCTGGGTTCGTACTCCGTGACCACGATGAGGGACTCCATGGGGTCTGGGGAAGGCGTCTCAGAGTGGGTGTTCAAAGGTGGAGCGGGACAGCTGCACAACAGATCAGGCAGGGGTTGTGAGGGCTGTGCTAGGGGTGCATGACCGCAGGGGGCCGGCGGCTCAGCAGAGGGCCAGGGAGTTACGTGACAAGGAAACATGGTGCCTCTTCACAAAGACTGACAACCACTGCTCCATCAGATGGGAAACTCGGGAGGGAATTGGTGCCTAAAACACAATGGCAAATTACAGAATAAAAAAATACATGTGGAGAATAATTGCTGGCCTTTCAGACATCTACTGCCCTGTTAACAGGTGGAGCCCTTAAAGGGTGCAAAGTACTGAGTAGGACAGAGCAAACTGACAATACACAGAAGTACATTGTGATTTATCCTTAAAAAGCTACCCTAAAAAGAGTACTACTCTTTTAAAAATCTAGTAATAACAGTAATATATAATAACAGTAATATTACAACACCCTGTATCCTCCACTAGGGGTGTTGAAATTAATCATTGCATCGATGCATCACGAGGCGGACGTGGACGATTCAGTGAAAGACAATAAACGATTATTCTCTACTGATGTTTCTTGAGGATTTTCTGTTTGCTGCTTTTTTTGTTTTTGCCTTTTGTCTGCTGTGTTCAGACTCCGCCACATTCAGGAAGTGTCTTTTTTAGGGCAGATGCAATACAAATGGGAGTTCATATATATCTGACTGCTTGAATTTGATGATGAAAAACACATGTAGCAATATATATTAAATTTGAGGAGACTAGTGCAGAGCCCGTTGAAAATGTGCCTGTTTGGAACGGCTGATTGCTTGGCCTGTGGTATTGCTGTTTGTAGAATTCATCAAAACCAAATTGTACCCCAAAATTACTTACAGAAGGACCCCAAACCACTTTATATGTAACTCCATTGTATACCCTACTACTAACTTATTGATTTACCTGAGAGAACGTTGCAGATTCAGAATGTAATCACAAAATATCACAATGACAACGTGGAGTAATCAGACATCGGTCATAGACTCATGGCAGTGTGCTACCCACCCGGCCCATTATGAGAGCTAATCAGCACATGTCTGCGTTAATCAATCACCAGAATCGGACTGTGTGTGTGTGTGTTGTTGTGAGTGTGAGCGAGAAAGAAAAAAAAAAAAAAAAAAAAAAAAAAAAACGGTGTTGTCTCGTGTAGTATGATGTTAACAAATTTAACATTTCAGCAGAGCTGTTCATTTCCATACAGGTTTAGTGGCATTGACAGTTAACGGTGAAGTAGGGGATTTGATTCGCGGGGGTATTTTGGCGACGGTAATGTTATTAGTTAGCCGTATACTTTATTAACCTGGGGTGAGTCTGATGAAAAGTACTGTGTCTGCCAAGTTCAGCTCTGAGATTTTCTCGCATTGCACAGCGCTGTGAAGGAATAATCTCAGAGATTACGTTATGTTCTACCTCTGGTTAGAAGTGGTGAATGTAGGCTACAGCTCACAGCAACTTAATGCTATAAAGGGTCTGGCTATTTAGTGTTGGCAAATGGCTTTTTTGTTGAGTTTCCTCTTAGTGAAACAATAGACACGGAAAAACGTAGTGCCTTTTTTTTGCCAACCTTATTCACACGCGCGATGTTCCTTTCAGCTATCTGCTTGTGATTCAGCTATCCAGGAAAGTGAAGAAAAGTAAGTTTGGTATATCCAGCAATCATGTAGCTAACATTGGAAGCAGGAAAAGAGTCAAAGGCGTTTCTAATCCAAACACCTGTCAAGTTTGAAATCCATCGGACTAACGGTTCGAGAGATATGCGCATAACACACAGACAGACAGACAGACGTTCCTGCAATTTATAGATAGAAGATAGATGGCGCATCGTGATATCGAATCGTATCGAATCGTTGACAGGATAATCATAATCTAATTGAATCGTGAGACCAGTTAAGATTAACACTCCTATCCTAGACCAAATATTATGTTTGAGCCATTTTGCCATGTACCGCCATTCACAAAAGCCCCGAAATAGAGTGGTGGTTCCTAACCCTAACAAGTAGGAAGAACAAATATCGATAAACAATAACCGGGCCTACCTGGAGTATACTCCTCATACTATCTCAATGCCCGGTGAATTTCTTACTGTTTTACAAGTGTGGCCATGCAGGAACGGAATTAAAGCAACTGTGAAGTGGGAGTCCAGATAAACAAAATCTGAGGTTAGGCTAATTATATCTCTTTAGCCAAGATTAATTTAGGGCTGGTATAAATCCTGTGACAAAGTATGACAAAATGTATATGCACAACTAACGCTTAATTACCTCTGCACACAGCTAGAGCACAGTGTTTGACAGGCAAGCATGAACCAAGTTGTGGGTGTAATAAAAGGGTGTGAGAAATAAAACAGAGATGTTGTTCAAGAGCTGTGAAACATACGTAGATACAGCTCTTTCCATATTCAACATCCGTGAGTCTGGACTTGTTCCACACATTCTGTTAAGTGCTAATTAATGCATGCAAACGGGTCTCGTATCACAAACCTCAGCTCAAAATTGGACAAAGTTGACATGTCTGCAAAAGCAACAGTTCATTCTGCTTTTGATCTCAGTTATACAACATGGTTAATAATTATATGTACAGCATCTAACCAATATCTCCAAGTCCACTCAGCTTGTTATCTGCATATTATCCGTGATAGGAATAGAGAGAGAAGGAAAGGAGGGATGGAAAGAGAAAGAGACAGAGAGGACCTCTTGATTTCCGTCATGGTTTTGACAGGATTGTGTGTTCTGTCTGTGTGGGAGCTGAGCAAATCTCACAGACACAGGAAAACAAAGGAAAGCCATAAGAAAAACAAGACAGTGGGAGCTCCAGCCATGTTGAGAATGAGAGCTATGTGTGGGAAGAGACACCCACTCCAGGTGGCCTCTCTACCTCCACTGCCAGCCTATATATAGCGATGTAAACCCCCAAAGAGGAAGAAAGAATCACCACACATTTATAAAGAGACTCATACTGAGCATAACTGTTTTAATGGTGAGCAACTAACTTCCTGGTCTTGTTGACTGCCTGGTCTCTAGCTGTGAATCTGCCATTACAAAAAGTACTCCATCGTCATTTCTAGGGGTGTAAGTGTTTTATCACGATACGATACTGATACTATGTTGATTCTATGGACAGCTATACAATATTAGCTGATATCGCAAAGTCTGCCACAATACGTTTTGGATTTGATTCACTTGAGGAACCTGCGATCGATATGAGACAATATCATATGCCAGTTTAACACAATCAGTTACATTTATATCAACTAACAACTTGTTTCTTCCAGACATTTAAATTAAAAAACAAACTTATTTAAAAAAATATATACACAAATATACAAAAAAATAAGTACAAAGTGGGAATTAAAAAATAAAGGTGCATCGTGAAGATGATATGTGTCTATGTTTTCACTTTGCATCGATGATATTGGATCGTTTATCATTGAATCGATATATCTAACCAGATCGATGTATTGATACAACCCTAGTTCCATGGTTACTAGGTTACAACCCTAGTCAAAACCATGGAATGTTACAACTTGTCCTACAATACTCTAGCCTAACGTGGTCATACTCTGATTCTAGTCAGAATATTCCCGACCTCGAATGTTGTGGGCGGGGCTAAATTCGGCTGGCATTCCAGGCTAACAATACCCAGTATCAAACGCAGAGGCTTTGGGTTAGGAATGTCACTTATCTCTGGAAGAGAGCTAATAATATTCTTTTTTCTTCAGTCTGTCTAACATATTTTCCCAGTAGTACCTCTACATTTTCATGACTATTCTTAAAAGCAGACACTCTAGTGGAATTGACTGTTCAGGTAAAATGATCCTTCATTCATTTGAAAAAAGAAGCTCTTAAAATCCAGTTGGACTTTTAAGCACACTATCACTGCCACCAAAGCAACACAATGTGCCCTGATAAGTGGAATGGGCCTCGATGGAGTACAACATAAAGACATGACCCTGGATGAAACTCGCAATGCACCAGCTACAGTGGGCTTTTAATATCCCGAAAAGAGAGGCAATTTACCTAACTCGACCTACTTTAAACTCAGTTAAATGGTAAGGCTCACATCAAGGCCCATTTCCATTCACATTAAGAGGTTTCTGTGCAGTTTCTACATTGGTGATGGGAAAATGTCTTTTACATGATACTAACACTTATAGCAAGACACACAATATCACTGCAAATCTCATTCTCTGCCCAGCAGGGTTTGGAAATGAGCCCTGAATATCAGTCAGACAGTAGTCAACTTGGTCTTTGGTGGTTTAATGTCTGCATTCGTTATCTGGCCAGCAGGATTTGCAGTAGAATGAGAATTCAACAAAAGGCAGCTGAATGCCAGCTGAGTTTCTGACGATGTTTCGGTGTCAAAGGCCACTATATTGGAAGTGAGTTTTTGAAACTGCGAACTACTATTAGCCTAAGCTCTCATCAGAATCCCTTACCTTGGACCTGAGAAAGCTACTTTGACAGAACGTTGACACAACTAACCCACAAATTAGGGGGGAAGGGGGGCTGGACAAAAGCTTAACCTTGGTGGGCCAAAACAGTGTATAGCCCCAAAGTCTAGTTCCTAGACAAAGATGCTTTATATGGATGACTAAACTGCTGGCTAAAGCCCTAAACTTCCCCGATCCCTGGTGATCACACCAGCTAGATGAAAAACAAGCAGTTAGATTTGAGCCTTGTGAAACACCAACAGATACCGCCTAGCTCCAGATGCCGTATTGCGACTCTTATCATAACAAAAGTCGCATGACTGACCTGACCTTCACTATCTGGACAAGAGGGGAGGGGGAGAGAGGAATTAACAGAGCTTGCGGGAGGTCCAAGCCATGTACAGCATTAATAACAACACAGACACAGTCCCACAGACATACAAGTACAACACAGTTCCATCTGGAGCAGAGGAGGATCCCCAGCTTCATTAAAAGATCAACAAGCAACCCTGTCAGTGATGTGCGGAGCCGTGCAAGAGATAAGCTCCTGTAAATGGAGGGATGAACGTCCTCGACCAACTTAACTGCAGTGTTATCGCACAATCACAGTATGAATAGTACTTAGAATCTGAAATCTCTAATCAACCTAACAACAGTCAACATATTCAACTCCAAAATGCACCACAATTAGTCAGTGTTGTGAAATAGTCTTTAGAATTGTTTACCCATTATCAACTCTGAATCAATCATCAAATCACAGATTATATCTTTAAGGCTGCTACAAGATTACTTTTTGTTAATGAACTGTCCGAAAATGGTGAAAAATGAGCAACATAACATCCAAGAATCCAATGTGACATCTTAACCACACCACTATATATCCTTATAATGGGGCATTCATTTTGATCAGGAATTTTGCAACTCCTGTTTTAAGTTTACGGATTAATATAATTGTGGTCACATCCCAAAATACTAATGAAAATACTGAAAGAGAGACACAATAAAAAATAAAAAAAATAACATTAATGTCGATTTTGGATGCTATCTTTTATAAAGGACATGCAACTTTGGATTCTTAAAAAGATAACAATAACAATAGAAACAGTTTTACAATCCACATATACAGACTAACGCTATGGTATTATAGCTAAACGTTGACGCAATCAAACCATAGACCAAGACTCATTAACGTTACCTCGTTTTCTTGCGTTAACTCTGCAATTTAAGAAAAACAAACAAAGGTTTAGCTTCCCTACTGCAATTATGGTCATGACAATCTTATACTCACAACTGAGAATTGACTCTACGGTCTTTTTCATCGACGCTGTCACAAAACCACAGAGGAAACGAGTGTCACCGTCGTTAGAGGTTTCCATCAAGCTAACTTAACGCTGAGCTTCAAAGCCAAAACAGCTCAGCTAACGTCAGCAGCTGTCTCAACTGTCAAGATACAGATGTTGCTGGGCAGGAGTCAAGGATGCTAGTGCGACTGAGTAACGTCCACAGTACGCCCGATGTCAACGCTACACATGACAACAAAAGCCAAATCATATCTGTAAAAATAAAAAAATAAAACCATTACCTTAACGTGTAATTTAGGCCTACAAGTCAGAATGGTGAGGTTTCTTCTTCCTTCTTCAGCTGCGGTGTAACGTTACAGTAAGTAGCTTATGTACTACGAAAGCTAGCTAGCTAGCTGTTTGAGAAACTGAGAGGATGGATGTAGCAGACTGATAACCGATGGACCAATCCAGCTGACCACACGAGTCCCGTGCTTCACATGGCGGAAGTGTTGAGGAAACGGGCAGTGTGTTAATTTAACAGTAATAGTTTCAGCAATATCCTTAATTAAAACCTAGCTACATCCTCCGAGGAGTAAGGTTGGGCTACCTTTTGTTCTCCTTTTCGGGTAACTCACGACCTCAACCAAAACACTTGGTGGTTCTTGGGGATTTCTGCTATAAGCACTTTGAGGCCAAGTGGCTCCCTCCTGTGGTGTATTGGAGAGTTGCACTCCGGAGTTAACAGCAACTTTGTGGTGTTTTTATACCACATGTATTTTGTTTAGTCATTTTTCAGAAAAAATAAATAATTAAAAACTGCGTAATACCCAGGTTTAAAAATTGACTACAGTAGATGCATATCCTATCAAGCATGTTACAATGACCAAGCATAGTGACCATGTTAGCTTGTTAAAAGACCTCAGTTTGATTTTTCAAGATACTGAAGCATAGTTGCTCAGCATGTGGTGAAGTGTATACGTTTAGTGTCCGACTAAAAAAAAGGGGAATTGGTTTACAATTTCACTGACAACCTGAGCTGAGAACAATGGAGCAATTTTCAGACATTGATCAAATGCATTCACGACATGCAAGGTGTAACCTAGTCAAATAATTTTAATTTCTTAACTTTGATTTGTTTATGCATGCATGCATGCAAAAAAAAAACGCAAAATGCAAAATCCAACTGTGGCAGGTAGAATGCCGAGAACTAAAGTGATTAAATTAAGAGTGGCCATTTAAAAACTAAGTAAATCCGGCCTGCAGTGAGGAAAAACAAACTATAAGTGGTTACCAAGAATATATAAATTGAGTTAACCAGAGGACAGGACACATCAAATTGAAATGTTTATTTTCATAAAAAAATGAAAGTAAAGCAATAAACTGCAAAGCACAGGATTGCAAAAAATACCAACGATATCCAATTCAAATAAGACAAACTGAAAAAACAAAAGACTATACAATGCAACAATCTTAAAGATGGAGCAGTTATCGCCTCTTCTGGAAGATGTTGCCTCGTCCCATTCCACCACGGCCCCGACCCCTTGCAGCCACTGCAGATAAAAAAAATAAAAAATTATGACAAAATGACAGCATATAGAAATCCCCTATTGGTTCACTAATTTTGCCACATAGATGATCTACAAAGTAAATTAATATATGCATAAAGTGGATAATATAAGCACATGTACGATACAATGCAGTAAAAATATCCCTGTATTAAAAGCTACCTTTGTGAAATTAATAATTTGTCAGATGTTGGGACAAGTCTATTTTTGTACTCCTATTACCCCTGGGACAAAATATTGGGTACATCTTTAAAAACATATCTACAATTAAAGTGCATTGACTTGTAATCGATTGGGCAGGATTTGTGGAAAGCATTTCTCTCCTGAGAGGTTTGAGTTCTTCTGCACAAATAAAGTGATCAAATGTGTAAACGGCCAAGGATAGCCAGGGAGATACTGGTGGTCCAAAAACCTTCCACTCACCTTGTGCTTTGAGAATAGCTGCCTTGCCCCTTCCTGCACCGGATCCCTGGTTCTTGTTCTTCATACTCTTTAACATAGGAGCATTCTTTAACATGTCAGGTAAGATCAGGAAGCGGATCTTGCTGCCACGGATGTAGACTTGTTCCAACTGTGCCACCCGGCCGTCACGATAAGTTACTGTTATATTAGACATCTGTGGGGACAGAAAAAGCACAGTTTTAGCTAGAAAACACAGTTAATCACATGGTTGAACGACAATCTTTTTACAAGCTGGAAGGGAAAGGGCTTAGGCTAGAACACTAATTAAATTGAACTTAATCTAAAACTACAGCGTGGCTAAATATGGCAGTGCAAGCATTCATGTTTACACTGACAAGAGGTCTTTTCAATCCTGGTCTTTCAACACTACAGCTCTGCTGCTTTCATTTCTTACCATATGAGTAACTAGTTAGCAGGATTGAGAGCCATGGCTCTAATACTTGAGGAACATGTTTGACAACTATTGTGTTCAATGAGACACGCCACCAGATAAGGGAGCACACAAACCTCGGATTAACTAGAAGTCAAGAAACTGCATTCATGCATGGTCCCAAATCCTTAAATATTTAGCTAGTAGCTTCAAACTGAGTTATGTTGGAAATGAGCAGATGAGGAACACAAAGAAGTGACACTTAATCCATAAAATACATTAAAACATGTCAATATAAAATGCATACATGCACCTAAAACCTATATATTGGAGGGTTTATTTGGATCTCCATTAGGTGTTCATATCAGGATAAACAAAATAAATAAATGTGGATTTGTAGGAAACACTAACGCATCAGCCATCAAGAAAGTTAGACAAAAAGGAGGGTAATGTTTCCTTTCTGTATAGGTACTCGTGATATTATTCAAAACCCAAGGGATCACAACAAAAACTGATTTATGTGTGTACAAGTAGTCGAGCACACACCCTATTTAAGACTGTCCGAACTATTTAGTAGAGGGAAGTTTGAGTGTGAGAGAGAGAGAGAGAGAGAGAGAGAGAGAGAGAGAGAGAGAGAGAGAGAGAGAGAGAGAGATAGATAGATAAAAAAAGGGGTCATAACACTTCAGTATTTATTGTCAAGGACCAACCTGGCAGTTCATGTTGTCCTCCGCCTCAATCAGCTTGCCCCTGTACACCTCTCCAGTGTTGGTCTCACAGGTCACAATGTGTCCCTCTGCCTCATGCAGGACTTTGATTGGTACGCCGATGGACATTTTTCAAATTGATTTCCTGAAAAACACGCAACGTTATTGTAGGAAATGTTACACATGTGGAGTTTCATAATAAATGGCAGTTAACCAACATTTTCTACAATCTACCTTTACTTCAAGATATTTCGAAATTACCTCGGTTTTACTTTATTTAAACTACTGAGAAACCACAAGTTGGGCCAGTCAAAATCATTGTTAAGCGAATCCATTAACGTTATTTGCATTAGCCAGCTCTATGCTGCTTTAGCCCCGGAAAGTTACTGTACACCTAATCAGTCTACAACGTAGCAATACATAGTACTTACACCATTGCAGTTAACTACTACATACTAATCACAGGCCTTTAGCAGGATGCGGTGATTCATACATTTGACCAATTCATTTATAAAAGCAGAGACACTTAACGTTAGCCACTAGCTAAATTAGCTATATTAGCTAACATTAGTCGTCCACGAACTACAACAATACAACGCTAACGTTACCTAACAAGAGTTAAGCCCTGTATAGATTATTTTTGAAGTTATTACTACAAACCAAAGCCTGGTGCAATTTAAATACTTAATCTAGCTAACATTAATGTTCGATTCTTTATCAAGACACTTTTGAGTTTGTCAAACAGGCGGAACCATATTGGCCGACTGAATGCATGAGCTCTTAAATACAACACATACAAACACCACTACTGGGTAAACTAAGTGAGAATGCTATTTTGCCCAATCTGTTAAAACGGTTACCTTGATTTTGTCTTGAAACCCGATTACTTTGTTGTTTCTTCTTGAAGAGTGCAACGTGCGTTTGTCGCTTTTCGCGTACCTTTTGGAGCCTTTTCCGCTTACCCACAATGCCACAGTGGTTCAATGAAGTCCTTCCTGTGGCATCCCGCGGTGCATTGTGGGATTTGAATTTTTGACTATGATTTTTGACCAGTATCCTCTTTTTGAAAAAATCCTGACTTGTTTATGGAATTATATTTCTAATACCCTGTAACACCAAGCATCCATTTTTCATATATATATATATATGAAAAGTGGATGCTTGGAGAGATATATATATATATATATATCCACCTTACTCATGTATATAAGTAACCTTTTATTTATTTTATTTATTTATTTAACGAGGAATACCTCTTGAGATGTATCATCTCATTTTCGAGAGGGTCCTCAATAGGACTGGACAGTACAAAGGACAAGACATTACAGTACAACATACACATTCATTCACATACTAACCTCCCCCACCCCACACTCCTGCCCAGACATCACCAGAATGATCATTACAAAATGTATGAATAGTAATTAAGAACAAAAGATAGAAAACTAAAAATCAGATGACCAAAAAACAATGACACCAGAAAGCAATCAAGTTTTATGGAAAGCATTTACAACAATTGCTTGTTTGCAAATAAATAAACAAAGATGTCTTGAAGGATCTCAAAGATGTGATTAGTCTTAGTGACCCAGGCAAGCTATTCCAATCAAAGGAAGCTTTACATTTAAATGAACGCCTGCCACTTTCTTTGAAAATGCGAGGCATTCTATATTTTATTCTAGCATAATTTGTACTCTGCACCATTGTCTCTATGTGTATATGCTTACACACTTTTTTACGATCATACTTATATATGTACATAACAGACAAATGTTTATCTTTGTTCAGCTTGCTGTCTTTGTTTTAGCTGTATGTCCATTCTGTGTATGTACATTGAGAACAAACAGGAGTCAAATTCCTTGTGTATGTGTACACTTGGCCATTAAAACTGATTCTGATTATTATACTGGTTTGTAAGGTGCTTGTGGAAAGTCTGTCTGGTGTTTTGCCAGATGACTGAAGCTCTGTTTGCCTGACCCTTGGTTATTTCTATAATCATGCAGCAAGTTTTTTAATAGATTTATTCTCAAGAGGAACACAGTTAAAAGAGTTTAGGCCGTCTATGCATAAATATCCATGTAAACCAACAACCTCCTAAATACACTAACATCACAGATACAATAGTCTACATTTAGACTTTTATTAAAAAAATAAAATTTAAATAACTACATAGGGCATTCACTTTTTTATTGTCCTCCAGCGTGGTCTCTCACTATAGCAAGGTAAATCCACTAGATATTAGACACCAGATGTTTTCTGTATGTTGTTGGTCCATGTCTCCACTGCATATTAGCCTGAGAGAGATCACAAAGAGAATCCTTAAACAAACATTGTTGTCGCCGAGTTATTCTGCTAATTTGCTTGTTTCAAAATGGCACACAAAAACTTTGCATGTCAATGCCATGCTTCCCATTTATTTATTACTACAGGCCTATGGCGTTCTATAAAGATTGTATTGTATGCCGTCAGGACATGTTTTTTTTATTGTGATAAAATGAGTCATGCTTGAATTATCCATAACCACATACTTTTCATAACCCCCCCAAATAGCACAAAAGAAACAAAGCATTAAAGTGAAATTGCTTTATTCATTTTAATAATGAATTTATATATATGAATGAATATATAATACTTTATGGGTATGACCATAAAGTATAACTGATATGCATAGTTTTTGAATAGGCATACAGTACACAAGCTAGATACATACCCATATGTTTATTCCTGGAGACATGTCTCTGGGATTGCTTTAAGACATGTAACTGTGTCTTAATGCAGGCCTTTCCCACAATGTGAGGGCTTTTTAATGAGGAAAGAGAAAGCGTAATGGCATAATAAAAGACATCATCAAATGAACCTGCATTTCATTTCCATTGCATCAGGCTCATTGACTGGCGTCAGCAGCCAGTCTACTGTAAACACCTCTTGCTGAGTAGTCTGTGGTCATCTGTTTGTACTTTACGTGTGTGTGTGTGTGTGTGTGTGTGTGTGTGTGTGTGTTTTCATGTTGTCTATTTGTGCAAGCCTGACTCTGAAAGTAGCCACACTACAGGCATATGGAGTGATATTTGAATAGCTCAAACAAGCACTTTGTTTCGGATGGTTGGTAACTGACCTGTATACATTGGGTGCCTTGGACACACATGTCACATAGTTGTTGAACCAGCAACAGACACAGGTTGCCTGGCAGTGATCAAATCAGTGATGAAACTAGCATCATCAAATGTTCTGTAGCTGTAGCTATCCAGAGAAATTACTTTTTAACAGATCTTTACACAAGAGATGGTGCACACCTTATGCTTGCCTTCAAACAACATCATTGTTTATGCTGAGTTGTCTGTTAGGACTGTGTTTTATGGTTCATTCAGACCATTAATTACAGCTCTTAGAAGGACATATTTCAGTCTGTGGGTGCTTCATATATGACAGTGTGTGTGTGTCTGTGGTATGTATAGCTGATTCATTGTAGTTCTGTAGCAGAAAGTGAACTCAGCTGATGAAAAACATTGAACTAACAAGTATTTAAGACTTTTAATTCTCTGTTGAGTAAAAACAATACATATGGCCATTACAAAAGGTGACCTGGGACAACCTTATAAAAAAGCAGTTTAAAGGCTGTTAAAAACGCACTGCAAGATACAGTACAGTTGATAAAGCAATGTTTGCTGTATTGCTTTGTCTTTGTGTGTACATGGGTAATTGGACTGCATGTCAAGAAAATGTTATTATCAGACCGTTTTAAATGCCCACATGCTTTTGACAAATTCAGTTGTTTGCTTGGCGATGTGACCCAACTCAGAGATGGTTGATGAGAAAAAGTAACAAAGCAGACCAAAATATTCCCTGGCAGAAACAGATTTGCTGTTGCTGTTGATTTGTTGAGGCCATATTAATCCTACATATTGTCACGTTTGCACTCTCTTTTGTTTTATGGCAGTATAAATATATTTTAAACATCTTTGTTATGAGACTTCTGTAAGCTCTGTTGGTCAGACCGAGTCTGTTTTAGGGAGAGAGCCTGAACATTCTCAAAAGCAATGCAACTTTGACTGTCTTTCACTTCCAAAACATCCGTTCCCCTCAGATGTTTGACCGACTCAACTTCATCCTCCATGATGCATGGCTGCTGCTGCATTGCTGGAAGGGTGGTAACCTTTATTTGGTGTCCGTTGGGTATGCAGCTGCTTGGTGCAGCGTCTAACGTTGATGTCCAATAACAAGAGGCTTCATGAGCATCTTTTGGTGGAGTTCGGTCAGGACCGGGGTCCAGGATGTAGCTATTCACCACTGTCCCACATAATGAACCATCTCTACTGGTACGGGAGGAAGTCTGTATGATACTACTGTTGCCAACACTTCTGCCTTCACCACTCCCAACCCCAAAGTCTTTCCTCTGCTTGAAGATATGCTGATGCAGGATCCTCCGAAAGGTCTGTCTGAACTCCCGAATGCGATAAGCATAGATGAAGGGATTCACAACAGAGTTAGCATGGGAGAGGATGATGGCAATGTTCATCAACCATATATGTGCGCGCCCACAGTCCTGACACAGGTGGTTAAAACAGTTGATGATGTGCAGCGGAAGCCAACACAGAGCAAACAATCCTACAATGATGGCCAGCGATTTGGCAGCATGCACTTCCTTCTGCAGGGTTGAACGAGATGAGATCGACAAAGACGTTATTTCTCCAGGAGCGGGTGTGTGCGCAACTTTCAGCGCCATCATCCGGAGCTGACGCCGAGCAGCCATAAAGATATGGGCATAGATGATCAGCATGACCACCAGGGGCACCAGCACACAGCCGAAAAAATTGAAATACACCATGTAGTCCAGCGTAACCACTCCTTCAAACAGGCACTCCGTCATTCCGTCAGGGCAGATTTGTCTGTTGATTGTGGCGGTGGTATTCCAACCTGCATAATACAATAATAATAATAATAAACGGGTGATTAATTGCCAGTTTTATGTTTTAATAATGTCAAGCAAATATTTTTTCTTTCCATACCAGAAAGAAGTCTATATGGTAAAACATTTTTCATTTACAGTAATTATGGCAAGTTAATTAATTTGCATTGGTTGGGTTTCAGACCAGGTTAGCTGGATTAAGGCCAGATGCATTTCTTGTAATTGTCAGTATTGAAGTGAATTAAAACACTTTTCTCTCGAAATAGAATACAAATGCATTTCCCCATTTTTCTTAAGTGTCTTTTTCATGTATTTTTCCCCCCTCATATGTCGGACGTTGAGGCTTTAAATAAATGACAATGAAACAAATGTGAAACCCAACCATCTCCTCAGAAACCTGTGGACGATGTAACAGATGGCACCTTTGTGTTTTTCTACAGGCTTGGGTAAGTCAGGTTTACATTTGCCAAAATGAATCTCCTACCTCTGTTCCAGCCGAGCATGGGTGTCAGGCCGATGCCTACTGAGAGAACCCAGCACAATGTAATGATGCCCTTTGCCCTATGTCCTGTCACCAGGCTGTGGTACCTAAACGGTGGAACAGAGCACAATGATACATTAGGGCTAGTTGCTTTATCTAATCCCAGTTTGATAGTTTCCCTGTGAGGCAAAGTCAATATTTGGTTATGTATATGAGGAGGAAATGGTTGTGCATTCAAGCCTTAATGCGTTAATTATTTAAAAAGCCAAAGCCAGAGCTGAAGATATATATATATATATAATGTATAATCTGTCTGTTAGCCACACAAAGGCCTTGATGCCAGTATGTTTGTATGTTCTTCCTCCCTCCCATGCCAAAGGATGGAGTAAATACAGTGTGAGATGTGTGTGGTTGCATGACTCTGCAAACAGCTTAGGGGGGTGTGAATACATCTGCAATAAAGGGCAATTCCTTCCTCTTATCATTTACCGGCACACTTCTTTCTTTTCTAAGCTGTGACGTTAGCTCAAAGCTATGGAGATTTTGTTGAGCAATGCAGTGAAATACAAAAACAACACATGATTCATTTTACTGAGTAAAATGAATGAGGACATTTATTTTACAATTAAATCACTGATAAGACAATGTTAACTTAAATATACAATAGCTTTATGTTATAATGTTAAAGATTTTTTCTTTAGTGTATTTCACTGATACAAGGACATACAAAAATCAACAGTAGTTTTGGATCTGATATATAATTCAGATTCATGACAACTTGCACACAGTCACATGTGGCAGGCCATCTGAGCTATTAATATCCATACTACTGGACCTGATTTAAAAAGAAATCCTGCTTTCAACATTTCAATTAAGTCTTTTCATAATTTTTGCTCCATTCTCGAGATATTAGTTTTTTTTTTGTTGGCAGCATTATTATGCAGATTGCTTCATGCAGACATGAGGAATGCACAAAAGAAATAAAAATAGAAAATCAGCATGAATAACCACAGTATTCTTGGTAACATTGTCCCATGATGTGACTGAGATCTTTCATGGCCAGGGTGGTGGTCAGTGGGCTATATTAAGCCTCCTATAACTCATGATTTTTTAGCTTTCTGGTCTTTAGTGCCAGGGGGTGTGGCGCCAGCATGAGCACACAGACATGCGAAGAAGCTGTTATGCAACTGCTTATGCAAATGCGTCACCTGCTGTGGCTTACTCGATGAAATATCCTCTCATGGCAGGAGTAAAGAATGCAGCTGTGGCTTTGGTTACGCACAGATGAACAATATGAGTCAATGGTGTGTCAAAATGACTTGTGCAGAGAGAATGAACACCCTTTATTGTAAACTGCAAGATATTTTAAAGAAATATCATTTGAATGGTGTTGATTCACATGGATAGAAATGATCAAAGCCTTCATCAGATTTAGTCCCTCCAACAGCACACAAACAGTAAACTAATAAAGCATGTGGAGACATATAGCTATGTCTGCCCACAACCGGCCAGATTAGCCTTAACTGAATTAAATCTCTCTATAATTCAATGTGTTTTGCTACACGACATCTGCTTTGGATGCCTCTCACGTTTAATGGTTTACCCACACTCTGACTTGTGTGTGAGCAATTGTAATGTAAAATGTAAGGGAACTGTGCAACAGTTCACAACCACCAGCCAATAAAAACTAATTCTGCTACAATCTTATTTACAAGACAAAATACAACTCCATTATCAAGTCCCAGAGAGATTTGGAAAGTCTGAAAAGTGTATGTGGTGAAAGTAACAGCGTGGGGAAGCTGTCTCTAGGTTTCAGTTTTCAGCACAGTCGATGTGACCTTTTTGTTTCCTCTCACCTGAGTGGGTTCTTGATAGCAATGTAGCGGTCTACAGCGATGGCCAGCAGGCTGAAGATGGAGCTCTGAGTGAGTATGAGGACGAAGCAAGCGATGAACAGGCAACCGTAGAAGTTGGCACAGAAGCCGGTACTGATGGCGGATTGAGAGAAAACATCACAGGTAAAACAAACCTCAATATTACATTCTTGCAAATCTAATAAAGCAATGTTCCTTTAGTTATTACCCTAAATCAGACCCAGTCTGAAGATTACACTGAATTGAAGTCCTATAAAAAAATGATGATTAACAAATATTTAACCGAAAAAAAAAAAAAACATAATGATACCTAATAGTGATAGCGAAGGGAATGGCCAGCAGCCCCACAGCAATATCAGCCACTGCCAGCGATACCACAAAGTAGTTGGTGATGCTCTGCAGGTTGGAGTTGAGGCAGACGGCCCAGCAGACCAGGACGTTCCCAGCCACAGACAGGCAGGCGATCACCACCTCCAGGCCGATATAGACCAGCTTGTCATACCAATTCAGCATGGTTATTTTTTCCACTTTTTTGCTTTCTTTGCGTTTTCATCCCACGGACTCAGCTGCTTGTCTTGTTTTTAAAAAAAATACCTGCTTGGCACAACTTAAGGGAGGAATGATTGTGTCACCGTAGGACAGCCAAGGCAGGAAGTTCCCACCACAAAATACTTATGAAGCCTGACTTAACTTTATACTGTCTCACACTATACCAGTCAGTCTTCCTCTTTGTCTTCGCAAACGTCACCGCCGCTTTCGTGCTCAGCTCAGGAAACGTTATCACAGACTGCAGCAGAATATTGAGAAGGAAGGGTCTGGGAGATCTGCCCGGCGGCTGCCAAATTAAGAGCAGTGGTCTAAATAGAAAGAGAGAGAACACAATCTCAGTCTAGCCTGTACAAACAGATAACTAACACACACACACACACACACACACACACACACACACACACACACACACACACACACACACACACACACACACACACACACAGGTTAGAAAAGACATCTATCTTAGAAAGACAGGGGTGCAGTTTGTTTTCCACGCAGGGCCAAAGCAGACAGTCCAACAATGCACCTTTTATTTCAGGAAAAGTTTCCCGATACCCTTCCACACACTAATCATTCCCGTCACTGACATGCTTTCCTCCAAATTCACCGATAACTACACAAATTAAACCACCAATACATTTTAAAGCTATTGTACCAACATTTTGTTAAGCTATCTTTGCTGTGTTTTTTCAGGGTATTTAACTAAATTCCTCTATATCAGGGGTCTTCAACGTTTCTTAAGCCAAGGACCCCTTAGCTGAAAAAGAGACGGAGCAGGGACCCCTTACCACATATATTTTATACAACTGAATTGCATATTAAACTGGGCCTTCAATAATGTGTAGGGCGGCCTAAATCCTTTATAAATATATTTTTTATGGTGCATACAATACCAAGCTTCATATATTTATACATCATGTTTTTAATGTTAAAATGTGGCACATTAAATCCTTAAAGCTATAGTGCGTAGTTTCTGCCGCCCCCATTTTGGCACGTCCACATGATACAAACCTTACGTGACCGCGCACCACCCCCACGCCGCCCCTTCACACAGTTGCTTGTAACCAAGGAGGACACAGAAGATTAAAAAACATAATGGACTTAAAATAATAATGTAATTATCTTCACTCGAGTTTCTGCGCGGGAAAATCCCGGACGACAGAAGACTGTTGAAGATCTCTGCTCTATATTGTAAGCAGAGGGGATATTATAGATAACCTCTGGAAGAAGTGTGAGTGAAATGTAGGCCAAGGAATTCAGGTTACTCAGATAGAGAGAAAGAAGACAGACAGGTTTCTAGATCATGTCAGATAATAATAATCAAGGCTGCATTGATACTAGTTAGTGCATTACTATTTATTTTCTCTCCAATGGTTAGAAATCATTGAAATTATCTTTGAACTACAGCAACGAAGTAAAGTTGTTGGGAAAGTTTGTGTGGAAGCCTGCTATGAATTTGAAGGAAAATAATTTGCCTCTGCTTTGCCAAACAAGTTAATCTAGTTGGATGAAACACAAAAACATACAACACTTGCTTTTACCTCATTTGAATTGAAAGACAGAGCACAAAGCAGACATATGTTGAAGGTGAAAGTTATTGACGACAAAGAGCAATTTGTAAATATGACCTTCCCAGGTCCATACAGAGGGTAACATTTGACAAGATAAGATCAAAAAGATTGAATGTGCCACAAACAAAATTATTCTGTGTCAACAAACGGAAAATTAACGATTGCCTGGACCATGACAGCATATCTCAGAGAATAGGAATTTCCAATCCAGTCATTCATTCAAATGCACTGTTTCCCATCCCAGTGTTCTCCCACTGTGTATCCATAGATTAATGTGACACTGATGAGTGTGATCTTAACAAACAATTACCAACTACATAAATTGGCCAGTTTCAGTCTCCATGTGTCCATATACTCTATAAGTTATCCTTGGAGCCCATGAGAATACTCACTCACCTTCTCCCAACATCTAGTGGAGAATGTCAAATTATTATTTTTTTCAAATCTTAAAGCCTTTCAGATTCTCAACCTCTAAACAGCTTTGAAGCGGATGTAGCTTTTGTATAAGGGAAACTGTGGTGCTAATGATTAATATAAAAATAGCTCATTTAAGTTTGAATTCAGCGAAATTCAGTTAATGGGGAATTCCCCATTGACTAATATCAAACCACAAACATTCGGGGGATGAAACTCACATTTACTTAAATATTTGTGGGTTATTCCTGTCTGTGACGGTTCAGGCTGGTCTCACTTAAACTGGCCTCTCTTGTACTGCATGAGAGCAACGCTCGTTAAAATTCCCTAACTGCCTAGTATCTTTACATGGAAATGGAAACTGCCAGTGCCTGTGTTGAAAATCCGAAAAAAAGAACAGAAAAACAACCATTTGCTTCGCTTCCACACGTTGTTCTTTGATTAATCTTCCTCTGTTGGCCACATATGACCCTTTAGCTCCACCAGCAGTGATCCTGATTGGCATGTAGGCTACATCGGACCAATGTTCTACTTTTCCCCTATTGTTTCGCTGCTGAAATCTTCTCACAGACCAAAGGAATTTAAAAACCAGGCTTTATCCAGTGTGTTTATGCGGCGTCCAGTCATTTCATTTTTTTAAAGACCTCAAGAGGCTGCAAAAGTTTCTGAACCTGCACAAGAAAAAGAAAAAAATTTCAAAGAGAAAAAAATAATAACTCACATAGCTTTCCCCCAACGCTTCAGTTTATAAACTACAACATAAGCTATCATATGGCGAGCCACTCTTGCTTAACCTTCTTCCAGTTGGCTGCTTTGACACAACCTACTCCCCTTTATTATGATCGTGGCTATAGAAGCCTTGGAGGAAGTGATAAGAACATACACATCCTTCTGGTGGGGATCTGTCTGTCAATCAGTGTACCAGCTACCAGCTCCAAAGGAAAACAAACAAAAAGGGAAGAGCTGCTGTATTACTATTGGCAAAATCACTGTGTGTATAACTAATGAGCGAGGCACTGACATCATTATTGTAGGCTCCTGATAGCAGAAACAGATAGGATAACAGAAACATCAGCTGAGCCAATTCTGAACAATCACTGCAAGGCATGTTGTGTGTAATAGATATCAAGAGATGATGAAAAGGCTTCAGCACTGATCACACAAACCTTTCCACAAACTGAGATGAATACACACACTCTAATTAATAGTCATTATAGTGCTTATGCATTATTATGTATCTATGCTTTTTTTTTTTTACTTCAACCATCTAATTCATGAATTTATTGTCATAAAACTCCACAATCCTAACAGTGAAAGCTTCCATAGTTTAAGTTAAAATAACCAACAATTTACCGTCAATGTATAAAACACAGTGAGTCGTTATGCCATAGATTATTGATCAAAACATCTATTAAACTCTTAATACTGGTGTTAGAAAACTATGCAAACATCAATTGACAAACACATTTAAAACAGCCTGAACAAGCAGAAAACAACATGTCTTACCTTTTTTCCACCCAATCGACATGTTCAGATGTTGGCGGAAGCGCACATTAGAAAGTTAAAGAACATATAAGTTGATGAGTTTACCCCAGTAAACGTACATATAGTGAAAAAGCACACTGAATAAAGCAACAAATGTGGTATATCCTCTGATATGACACCGCTGCTCATGTTTGCTTTGTCAGGAGAAGTATGAAGGCGCACACTGTCGCTGCGACAGGAAAAACACGTGTGTGTGTGTGTGTGTGTGTGTGTGTGTGTGTGTGTGTGTGTGTGAGAAATAGCGAGAGAGAGAGAGAGAGAGAGAAAAAAAAAAAAAAAAAAAAAAAGGGCTGTTTGTAAGGATTACATTATTACTTTGATATATTCTGAGTTTCACATTTTGGATCTGTCAGCCATTAAGAACGCGAGAAAGTCCGTTCTAAGTCCACGTGCACACCCTCCACTACGCACCTTGTTTGGTTTAGTGTAGCCTAAACGAGGCCCTCAAACAGGAGGAAACTGTTTTTAATGCCTTGAGGTTAAGTGCGGAAACGCACTCTATACCACTTCTGGGTGTTTGTGGCTGCAGTGCATATCAGCATCAGTTGTCTCAGTCACATCTGTGATTCACCACTTCTAAATCAGATTCTTTGTTAAGTTCGTAAAATAAGGGCTGCAATCATGTGTACCCACAATGCCCCATCTGTCAATATTGGGCTGCATCACATTGAATCATCACAGCTCTTTACACACCTCATGATTAGGATTATCCATCATTCATTGCATCCAACGTTTGCATGCTTTAATATATTGAAACAAATGAAAGCTTATATATTTCCCAGTTTTTTTGACAACAATAATATATGTATATGTATGTAAAACAAGTTAAAGAAGAGTAGCCTATAGCTGCCTTTTAAGTTGTACCTTTCCAAAACAGAGAACACATGAAGCATTTCCAAAAGTTTGCTTGCAAGTTTATATATTTAGAATAATTTCAATTTGTCATTTCTATATTAGTTTTATTATTCATTGTCTTTGAAATGCACATGGAGTCTTGTGTGTGACTGCTTAGATAATATAATGTATGTACTTTTTTATAATGGGCATGGATGTGGTTAATGTGAACATCAGGCAGAATTTTTACACTATCAAGTAAAACTTTTATTGTATTCAAGTCCATCATGTCATAGTTTTCACCTAAGGAGCTACCTGTAATCTCAAATTTAAACAGAAAATCTGTCATTCTGTGTAGATACAAGGAGAGTTTATTTAACATTTTTGTGTACAAACATAGGCTGCAAATGCCTTCCAAACATGTTTGCCCTCAGAATACAGTATTCATTTTTTACAGTTCTACAAGCAGAACATTGAATATTGAATAGGAACAAGAGTTCAAAAAATGGAGGAAGTTAAAAAGAGAAAGTGTGTTGTGGTTGGAAGTATCCTCCTCAGCTTTACATTGTGTCGAATAAAACCAAACTAAGATATTTCCAAAGGTTGACGATGTCTAATTTAAAGTCTGTTTGATGTCGTAGAAGTGGCAGCAGAGGTTCATTTGAAAGTCTTAACTATAGCATGGAAATGTGATAATTACCAGAGTCATGTACAATAAATGGAAATTTGTAACTTTCATATAGAGCAATATGTTCCATATCTTCACGCTATTCCACAGAACAATTAATTATTGTATTTACTTTATCATGTACAGAGGGACTGAGGTTATGGAGGGTACATGCAGTTACACTGACAATCAACAGACCAAAAACAATGCAGTTTTCAGAGCAATATAAAGACTCCTCTACCACATACTGACAGCTTGGCTTTTTAAAGAGACTAGAGGCGTACCGGCTCAACCCTTAACGATCATACGTCAGCGGACGCCACAATAAATAAAACGGAAACCAAATAATGTACTCTCTAGTATAATACATATCATACAACTCCATGGAAACGTAAGAGAAGATTGAGTTGCGTCAACTCACAGGATCTACCATTGAAATGGACAAGATCCTGCATCTGCTATTCAGTTATCTGAAGCAGATAGCTAAACAATCACAGTGGCCAGTCTGGTGTACACCACATCTTACTTACAGAGATGAGCTGATAATGCAGGAGGCGGGGGGGGTTCAAACCGGTGTTTGCGGTTGTACACAGTGGTTGTGATTCTGGGACAAAATAGTGACAAACGGTTGTATCTTTAACAGGATTTTTGATAAACAGACTGCAACATAAGACTTATATTATCCCAAAGAAAGCACACCATATAAAGACCATTTTTCTAACATTAATTTTGCTTTAGATAATATTGTATCATAAATAAATAGATCCAGTGGACCTTCTTATACCAAACAGGGACAAAGCATAAATAAATAAGAATAAAAGGCATTAAAGGAGTAGAAACTTTAAGAGCCAAAACAAGGACATGGTGGGCAAGAAATTCTGTCCTTTGTCCCATTAAGACTGACGCTAACACAGTTTGAATTCCAGTCACACAGTCAGATGAAGGGGGCAAGTAGAACGGGCATGTACAGTATGAGCTAAGACCATGCTTAAGGTTAAGGTCCTGTCTTAGTCTTTAAGAGATGAAAGGAGTGTGGCTGTCTTCAGCAAAGGCAACAGGAGACTTAACACTGTTTCAGAATATCGCGCTAAACAAAAAGTGTCGAGGCACGATAGGGTAGAAGAGTGTAGGCAATCGGGACTTATTATAAAAATGACGGACGAATGGTGGATTCATTTTCTGTCTCACATACTAACATATAGACTATATATACTAACAGAGAAACAATGCGTGCATGCTACAGTAGGGCAAACTTAGTGGAGGTACATAAAAGTGGAACTGACGGCATGAAGAGTTTCAGAATAAAATCTCAACATTGTTATTTATGGGGTTGATACAATAATGGTGTTTAAGTTCATATTGTCATGTGCATATGAGTGTTAACATTTAGAGAGCTGATATGTATCCAAAAGGAAAGCCTCCTCTTGCTTTTGAAAGTCTAAAGACAATTATGTTAAGAACTTAAAATGTGTTATGTGCCCTCACCTATGTTATCTTAAACATGGACACAGCCACACACAAGCCCTTATCAGATTCACTAAACTGGTCAGTTAGCTATAGTTTTATACTGAAGATATATATGGGAAACCAACCATGAAATTTACCCTTAAACGATAGGTTCATACAAATTTTAATTTGCCAGAAAAGGACATGCTGTAATAATGTAAACCAGATAATCACAAGTTAGTTACCAACATCCCAAAATCTATGATGACACATTTGTGAACAAGACAGCAATAACCATAGACCAACATTTTTTTTTAAATCCATAAAACATGCCTGCATGTTAAATCAAGGACACAGAAATTAAAATGAGAAATATGCAATTTTAGAATCAACAAATTATCTTAAGAAATTTCTTTTAAATTGGCCATTTAGTTGAACACCTTCAGGCTCAACGGGATGAAGAACAGTTAAAAGGACAACGAATTAGTAGGACATTTCGCCATATGCATGAGATAAATAAAAAAGATGTCAGAAGATGAGAAAAAACAATATTCCTTCATTAAAAACAACAGATATGCTCTTCAATGGACATAAATGTTGAGTGCTCAGGTCACTTGCATTGTAATACAGTAGTTCTAACATTGCAGGAGTGCACATCTGCAGCCACAGATTAAATGGTACAAAAAGAAACAATGTCATATGTGTGGGAGTGTGTGTGCTCTATTATGACATTGCATAATGTCTACACTAGACAGGCGACGGTCTCAGGATTTGAGACGTTTTTGCCGAGGAACACCCAGCAGTTAAAGAGCTTGTGCCTTTTTCCACAGCAGCATACAGTATGAAACTACAATGTGTGTGTTACCTTGATAATAATATCTAAATGAATAATCGATAGGCTGGACAGAACAGCTGAGTAGTTTCTATACGAACAAGGCTAAATCCTGCTTATTTACTGCAAGACTTGAAGTCAAGGCTAAGACCTACCACTTTCTTAATCAAACAGAAAAAAAAGTTGACTTAGAAAAACTAAATGATTTCTCCCTCCCAGGCCCCCAAAATAAATTACGATAATAGCAACAATGATTATACTGTTAAACAAAAAGAAAGAAAAAATACAACTTTAAGATTATGTACATGCTGTATCTGTAATTACAACTGTTTCCTTTTCTCCTAGATACAAACAAATGAAACAAAATTTGGCAAGATGTCCTATGTTACAATAAGGACATTTTGTCCGCAAAGATATGAACACAGACTTCACAATTCCTATGTTAGAAAATATATTGCTTCCTGGATATTTTCGAGGTGAAGACTTGAGACACAAACAACACAAATAGAAGAAATTTGCTTTTATGATCGCGAAAAAAACGCAGGCAGTCAGATTGCAGTGTATTACTAATCAACGGGTTCCTTTTGTGTCTCTTACAGTCCCTATTAGAGCTTTGTCTTTGACTCCAATGGGGTTTGTTTACGTTGTAAACACTTTAACGTAACAGGTGCTTCCTGACACAAAGAAGAAAAGCCAGTATCATGGCAGCTCTGGATTTCCCACAAACAGCACCAATGTCTCCTCTTGTCTTTCTCAGAAACAATGCGCTGAGTTTATGTAAGACACGGTTAGAATTTTCCTCAGCAGGACATGATGCAATGTTTGAGATGAATAAACATATTTGGGATTTTATTTATGGATTGATTTTGACAACTTCTTGATGTTGTTTATGAACCACAACGGTCTACACGCTGTAAAGGTTCAATGTTAAGACCAACAAAGAGCATGGTGAAGAAATTTAGATGGTAGACGTACCCACATCATCACTAAAGGTAGAAGAAATCATATTAAACATCAGGTAATGACAGATATAAACGGCAAGGACCTCGCGTCCTCTGAGCTTCAGAGGCTCAATGGCGCCCTCTTGTGTTTGAGGGGGGCAGGCATCGCCACATACGATCCTTTCCAGCTGAGAGCCTAACGGAATCTGGTCAGTCAATTCAAAAACATACTACTATAGGCTCACTTTGAGCCACGATCCGTATCTTTTTCACTCCTTCATGGTCAAATCGTCAGGTCGGCAGAGTCAATGTTAGCTCTATACTTCAGTGGAGAAGAGGATGCTCTGTCGTTTACTGTCTGGGGTGGGGATCGTCTCCAGCTGGAGGAAATACAGCAACACCTGGACCTGCAAGGAGACAGGAAAAGGAAGAGTTGTTCAACCGTGCAGCTAGCGGAGCATCTTTTGTTTTAGAAAAAAAAGCTTCACAAAATGTAAAGAAAAAAATGCCAGAAGAAGATCCGTGTGGCTTACCTGCGCCATGACTTCCAGCGACCAGCTGTCCCCCATACTGATGGGTTGGGTGGGGTTAGCGGGGATCTTGCTGTCCTTCTCGGAAGGCCTCAGCAAGGTCGGACCAAACACTGTTGCCAGGTTGTGGAGAGACATCTTGTTGACGCTTTCCTTCTCTGCCACCCTGAGGAGAAGAGGAGTCCATTAGTGGCGTAGAGAGATGACAAGAGCACATGCAGAGATGGGTCTGTGTGTTGAATATCAGAGATGCTAAGAGTTTTAATGCCTACAACAGTTACCTTACAAACCGTGAATCCGACATTGGACAGTTTTCACTATTTTCGAACATTTTATAGTCTATTCAACTATTAATCAATAAAAATAATCAACAGATTAATCGATAACAATGATAATAATTTTATTATTTTACTTAGCCTGTCCTAAATACTGCTAGCTATGTCCCTACCAACACATTTTTTAGTTTCCCCATAGTTTTGCCTTTAACAAAATATCAAATATAACAGTGAATGAGAAATAGTTTTCTTCTTATGACTCTACAACTTTCAATCTCCTGCTCAGAAGTTCACTTCTTGATAATTCTTGATAATCAACGCAGCTATGACTTTGCATTATACATTTTACACAATCATCCGATGTTTGAGCATCTTGTTATTCAAAATCACCATGGTAACCAAGAGATATTTTGCTGTCGCAGTTGAATGATATTCCACAGTAGTGACTGCTTATGCTTTAATAGTATAAAAGCCATTAAGGTGAATACTGCACACAACAGGATGCCATTTTGAGAATAGCATGTCATGTCACAGTGATATTAGGAGTCATTCTTCCATGCAAGTTTGAAATATTATATCAACATTTAGATAACAAAGGGACTAAAAAATGAAATGAAATATAAAATTATGTTCATACACTTGTTTGCAATTGGATGCACCTCCTGTATATTTATGGCTTGTTGTAGTGTATGTATCTGTTTTATTAGTTTTCTTTGGTGTATGTGGGCATTCCTGTCTACATTTTATACAAACATGTGTGTTTACTTACCTCTTCAGGTGATCCAAAAGGAAAAGGAATGTGACCAAGTTGGGTTCTGGCAGCGACAGCAGTAAGTTCAACATACAGCTCTCTTTGGCAACACTATCAGACAGGGCTGTACGGAAGCAAAGGAATTGAGTTTTTACATACCCTGCAAATGAAGGACTTTCTCTTGCTATGTTTGAGAATGTTGATAGCCCTGTGACTTACTGATGCCGCCTGCAAAATTGGGGTAGAGCTCATCAGTGAAGAGTGGTTCTGGCAGCTCTCTGAAGTACAGCTTCAAGGTCCCAGCAATGGCATTGACGTCCATCTCACTCATCATCACTGACACATCTTTATGATCTGCAGGAGAGACACAAGAACAACATGAAGACAGGAGGTCGAGCAATGACCAAGGAAGATGATAAGACGGGGAAACACCTCGGCACAAGCAGCAGTCGCTATGCGTCTTCTCTGACAATGCAAAATACCAGGGGCAATTCTAGTATCAGACCTTTAGGGGGGCTCAGCCCCTAATGAGAATGTGACACGGATATAGTGCATGCAAAAGTGTTAACCTCCTCCCCCCGCTAAAGCCGATAATCTCTGAGCTAGCTACTGAACAACGTCAGTTTACGCTTTTTGACACTATTAACACTATTAAGGAACTAAACCTGACACTTTATAAGTCCCAGTAACAACGACCAATTTGACACAATGTTCTAACATTCAGCAATTTTAGTTGTTTATGTTTCAATTTGGGTTCTAATCTGCACCATTAAATTACCAATTTCTTCACAACCGCACTCCTGCTCTCCCTCTGACAGATTAGATAGAGACTCAGCCGAAGGCATGAGTCTGGCACAACCACCTCCGATTGGCCAACACTACGTTTCTGTTAACCCTTTCCTTGACTGGGTTACAGGTGCATAGCATTGGCGACAGCAACACAGGATATTAAACCTGTTTCAAGCCCTTTGAACCTGTAATTGTTTGTCCTTTGTCACTAAGAGACAAGTTCGTAAACTCTCACTTGAAGCACTAAAACTGATTTAAAAAAAATTATAATTAAGGAGGGCTTGAGCCCCCCTAAAAAGGGTCTAAAATCGCCCATGCAAAATACACACTCCACACAAGATACTTTCACAATTAGCACACACAGAATGCAAGTTCAAAAGGAATTAGTTAAAAACTCTGGTTAAATCATTTCACATCAGAGTAAACGCCTCATGTTAACTCACAGTCAGACACACAGATTTACAATAATCACCTGAGCAACAGAAACAGAAAGATTAAAAAAAAGGGTTTCCTTCAGGTGATGGTCAATTAATCCTCTTAGCCTTCTTTCCTAGAAATGCATGGCAGTTGCAGTATTATAACCACAATAGGGGATGTAAAGACACAGTAAATATTGTACATATTCAATTCAATATACAATATAATATTTTAGTACTATAACTTTTTTTCAGTTTACCTGCCTTCTGTGAAGGTTTAGGGATCTTATAACAAGTCTACTAAATCTAATAGGAATATGAATAATAATTCCTTCATGAAATTCCAACACTATACACACCAAGGATGTTAACAGAAATATTGTCACATTGACATGTTTACAAGTGGCAAATAAAATGCATTTTGACTTTATTACATGAAACCTGCAGGATATACTCACTGGTGTCAAAGGCGGTCTTCAACGCCTGGATGTCAGTGGCCACTCCTGATACTCGGTAGATGCCCACCTCCTCCATACCCCTCCTTTCAATCTCCTCTAGGCACTGACGGACAATGTAGGGCACCTTGGAGCGCTCTCGTCTGTATGGAGACAAACATTAATGATCACCAACAAGCCATTTATAATAAGTAAAACTTACCGGCAGAAAATACTGAATAAACAACGAGGCACTAAATGTTTAGTTTATTGAAAAAAAAAGGAAAAGAACAAAGCTCAAAGCTGTGTTTTACATTGTTATGACTACTGGAAGGGCTCGTAGTTACCTCTGACTCTTTGCTTGTGTTTCTGTAGAAATATTGTATCTACAGCGCTAATTGATTTTTGCTGGTAAACCTAGTTGTTATCTCGAATCCTTATTTAAGCCACTCATTAGCAACAACAATAGCCAACAACACACAACACACTTAACGCACTGATGCTTCTACTACATGCTTCCTCCCCCTTTCCCTCCCAACTGTCTCCCTTTTCCTTCTTTGACCTCCTTTGACCCAAGAAATTAAGGCGACAAATATTTAAGTGTTATGTCTGCAAATGGGAAATAAATGTCAGGCTGCCTGGAAGGTAGAAAATCAATAGATTGAGGTTTTGTTTTGCTTTGGAATATGGTGAGCAATAATGCAACATATGCATGTTTTGTTTTTTTACTGTTTTTAGCAACATGGCATCATGACTTTGCGTAAACATACACACCACTTTCCTTAAGCCAAATGGCGTGTTATTGTACGCATTTTCAGCTATCCACTTGTATATCTACGCTGTATACAGCAGATGTAAACACACCCACCACGTGGCCTCGCCACGTTGTGTGTTATCGCGAGAACGTCACACGCCTGTTAAAAAAAATAAATAAATGGTTGGGTTTAGGAAAAGAACACAGGGAAAGGCTTTAGTAACAAAACAGTGACAAAAACACGGAAAATAACGACAAAAACACACTTAGGAAAACAATGAACGATTGGGTTTAGGAAAGAAACATTGGGTAAGGCTTAAAAAAAACAATAAAAAAAAACTGGCTGAAAAATCACCACACAAGTGACAAAAACACGGAAAATAACGACAAAAACACACTTAGGAAAACAATGAACGATTGGGTTTAGGAAAGAAACATTGGGTAAGGCTTAAAAAAAACAATTAAAAAAAAGTTCCCCCGTTCCTTTATACTACTCGCTAAGGCGGAAATTCACTCGCAATGTAGGTCAATGGCGGCCGATTTGCGTTGATATACACGCTAAAATGCGATTATGCGTCTTGATAACACGCCAAAACGGCATACAAATTGGCATGTCGCCAATTCATGAGATCAGTCTGGTTTTTAGAGGTAATTGGCAAATGTTACACGCATTAACATAAACTGTAAGAGACATGTGAAATTGAACCATCAGCCTAACATTATGGGATTTGAGGAAAAAAACAAAAAGATTAACATATGCATAAAAGAAGAGGAGGCCAAGAGTCGAGCCCTGAGGAACGTCATTGGAGAATACTAATGTGCCATTGATGCCTGACAGACCATTAGAAGCAAGGATAAATGGAGTTTAACAGTACAGTACTGTGTGTTAAAATGTCAACTCACTTGGTCACTGTGGAGATCTTGACTCCAAACACACCCATGGGTTTCCGTGAGGGCATCCTCTTCAGGCTGAACTCTCGGCTGGTGAACTTCATGGAGAGTTTAACCTCGATCTGACACAGGAAAAAAGGGCTTTAAGTTAAAACAGGTATGCGTGTTACAAGCCTGACATCCATCTCCAATGGCTTTCCATGATCTTGAGGAAATCCTGACATGCTGAAACCATATGTAGTCTTCACAGAGAAATCCACTGCTAAACCACATCCCTGAGATTGTATTCCTCATTGCTGCATGCTACTATAATATAGTCGATGTCCTCGGCGTTCCACTTCCGTGATTGTTCCGGTGCCGCAGGAAATTCCGCCAGATGCATGTGTTTTTGCCGATGTCCGTTTCCTTCCGCTTTCTTTGTGGCAGAATTTTAAACTCCGGTGGATTTATGAGGACTATGGTTAACTGCCCCTATCTGTCCAACCTGAGTTTTCTCACGCATGACTAAAACAACTTTTGAACGTACAGGTTCCACCAAAACAAGCTCCTTCCCGAGGCTATTTTGCAGCGGCTCCGTGCGGAGCTTAGCGCCGCCCATGACAATTGTGATTGGTTTAAAGAAATGCCAATAAACCAGACCGTGGAGGATGGTCTTGCAAAGCGAGACTAACTATAATATAAATGCGATGCTCTATTGGAGCTAATTAACAGTGACACCTAATATGAGTATTTTGAGAAAATTGATAATAATCAAATATGTCAACTTTTTAAACGTGAGGGGAGGAAATACAGGAAAGCAATACAAAAATAGAAGAGGTATAATTCATTTACTCACCCCATTCATGGGAATAACTGTTCTCTGCCAGTCTTTGCCTTGGAGAGTCGGAGGGTCAAGCTGGTAGAAGCAGCACAAAAGGACAACACATGTTAGCATATATTGGGTGATATTACATTTGAACTAAAGAGATATTTCACCACATCCCCCACAGTTGGTCCTTCAAGATTTGTAAGCTTTTTTTTATGAAACAATTTAAATGGTCAACGGTCATGCTAATTTACCTCCAATTTGCAGTGGTGGAAAATAACTACATAAAGTAGTACATTTACTCAAGTAATTTACTTAAATACAATTTACAATTTCTGCTATTTTCTACTTTTACCTCACTACATTTCAGAGGCAAATATTGCTCTTTTCACCCCGCTACATTAGTTTGACAGTTATACTCGTTGCTTTTCATATTAAAGCTATAGTGTGTAGTTTCGGTCTCCCCCATGAGGAATTCTAAGATGACAACCAATCGGTCGTTGCATCCACATGACACAAGCCTTCCCTGAATGTGCTTCACCCCCACCCCTCCCCCACACAGTTGCTAGTAGCGAAGGACACGGAGGATTAAAAAAACATGATGGACTCTTCAGAAGAGGTAATTATCTTCACTCGAGTTTCTGCGCGCGAAAGTCGCCGGACGCCACCAATTTCTAAACACAGCCATAATGACAAATACAGAGAGAATTGTGTGGAGCTGATAGTCTTAATTAGCTTCGTAGCAACTCATTTGGCAATGGCTTGAATGTAACGGACGTTCATTATTATAAAAAGTTACACACTTAAGCTTTAAGATTTACTTATTTACTTTGATACTTTAAGAAGCAGATACTACTTTTGTAGTAAATGATGTGAATACTTCTCTCACCACTGCCCATTTGTTGTCTGTTAGCTCTTCAGGATATTTAAAACATTTTTGAAATTAAGGAAGGTTATAGGCCATGGACAAAGGAACGGTCTCACTATTTTCTCATGAACCACTGTAGCTACATGGATTTCTTTGTGTTTATTTGTTTTGTTAAGATTATGTTATCTTTACATTTTGTTGTCATACTAAGTTATAATTGCATCAACAGTACAAAAATCTTTCCTCTATCGTAGTGGAATGTTTTCAAAGGTGTTTTTTTTTTGTTATGTTACATCCCTTTACTGTATTTTTCTAAATATGACAATCTAATTTGTTTAAAGAGCCTACATTTACACCCAGAAGTGCAAAACCACACTCAGATCTAAAGAGACATGCCATATCGGGCAATAAAATCACACACATCTTGACACAATGAAACAAACACACACAGTTTACTGTACGTTGTGTGTTTACCTAGGCTGAGCCCCATCTGGTTGCGTGCAAAGCTGGATCATGTTTCTCATAACTGAATCTTTCGCTGCTGAGAGTGCTCTTTGATTTGAGCCAGTTATCTACAAATAATTACATTCCACTAAAAACAGCAAAGCTCATTTTGCTTCCTGATACAAATGTTTTAAAAGCTAAAGTTTTTGGCCAACCAATAGGTTTTTACCTTCCACTTCATTTCCAATAAATCATAGATCTGTAAAACTTCACTGATTTAAATGCTAACATGAAGCCAAAAGTCTGAGCTGGGACAGTTTAGAAACGCTGTGTAAAAAGATGAAAGAAGACGACCATTTTTACAACACATTCAGATGCAGACAGGTTATATACAGTACATGTATACAATATGTTGATTATGCCTATAATTTATACAGTACACAATGTGAAAATATATATATAGATAATGTGATTTAAGATGAATGTGCATGTTTAGGAAAAAGATCAAGACTGACATAAAAAATTATTGTATTTTCTGTATTTTCATGTAGTAAAAAACTGAAAATGTGCGTTTTTTCTTCGAAAACGTTCCACAAAGTGAAGGGAACTAGAGTCACAGATGAAGACGCGCGTACGAAAAGCACACAAAACAGATGACAAATACATAATTGCATTATATTAGCATGTGTTAGAAACACATTTAGGCAGGTAAATGGTAATTTACACCTGGACAGTATGTTCGGCTACGCCACTCTGACAAGTTTATTTTATTCTAAATAAATCTGTGGGATTTATCCCAGCCACTCTGGCTGCTACTCTGAAGACAGAAGTGGCAATTTCTTACCCTGGATTTATGTCCTTCGAGCAACTTTCTCACCACTGTGGCTGGTTTATTTGAATGACATCACCTATTAGGAAGTGATCATGTCACGGGTTTACCAAAGGAACCACTAGATGGAGTACGTGACTGTAATTCACAGTTTGGCAGACAAGGAGACTTGTCCTATTGTGGATGGCTACTGCAATTTGAACAAAGTGTTCAGGATACAGGCTGCTTAAAATTAACACTGCTCACATGAATTCCGTGTGTGTATGACACAACATGAAGCTAATGTTACACCATGTGTTCTATGATTGGTTAATTTAAATATCACTCATATAAAAAGGGATCATTAATATTTTCTCTAAAAGTTTGGTATTTAGTGTTTTCATTTCTTTAGCTTGAGTTTGTTTACGAAATACAGAATAAGACATTACACATGAGTGAGACACACAAAACAAGGTTCTGCAGTGTATAATCTGACACACACACACACACACACACACACACACAAACACACACACACACACACACACACACACACCTGCCTTGCTGTGGGTGGAGGAGTAAGAGAAGGAGGTTTTTGTAGGTTGTGAATAAAAGAAGAGATTCATGTTTCTGACTAAATCTTTCCATCTGTCTGTATCTTTCTCTCTCTCTGCTCACCTGCTATCTAGATCTGCTATCAACCTGCAATCTGCCAGTCTCACGGCCAGGCTGCTGAGGACAGTGTCTGTGTTGTTTTTTTCCCCCGGGGTATTATCAGGATTTTGGCCCTTTCTTTTTAACAATCAATCAATGGCATGAAAATAAAAGCTTTACATCATTCTATCAAAAATGCTGCACATCATCATCCTGACATGCACTGAACAGCAAATTATAACCATTATAACAATATAACCGACCCCCACCCATCCATTACATATTAGGGTAATTCATCTAATCAGCCAATTTATACATCATGCTGAGTTTAAGTCATTCACTGAGCAATAATATGGATTTCGCTGTGCTTTGTGGTAGCGGGGTGACATAACTGCCTATCAGTAATGAGTCATGTTGGGTCTGTTGGGGGGTGATGTAATGTCATACCGGGATCTGTCCTTTCCCCATGATGCGGTCTGTGCTCTCTCCATCCTCTTTGTTCTGCTTGGTCTTGTTGTAACACTTCTCGTAGCAGAGCAGCCTCAGGGTCTGAGAGCCCTCCAGCTCAATCTCAAACTCCTGAGGGGAAGAAAAAACAAAAGTACTGTAGTTGTAGGGAGATTTGCAAAATGTCCAAGATGTCCATGAGTACAATGACACCAATAAAGACGAGAATAACAATAATGGCAATATACCTCCAGAAACCCTACAACCTCTGCATCCACCCTACATACACAGCTGACCAACATTCTGACTCTGTAATTGTGTACGGGAGCACTCTGCATATGTTTTGCACATCGTTCTGAGACCCACACTATGTAGGTTCACTTAGCATTTGGACAGATGTGAGTCATCACCAGCAGCTCCTCGTTAGCTGATATTATTTCCACTCTGCTGAGCAAAATCCTCAAAGAGTCTTTGGGTCCACGATGGAAAACTGATTCCACAGACTGTGTCTTAATGTTCTTCTTCCTCTGTAGTGCTAACCTCTAACATCCAGCTGTGCCATTTACATGAGTTCACGTTTGTTTGCTTGTTTGTTTGTTTGTTTGTTTGTGTTTGTGTGTGTGTGTGTGTGTGTGTCTGCTTGCACGCATATATGGTATGCATAAAGTGTGTTTGTTTTTGCTATACGTCTGCAGGGGCTTACTCAAAGATGGACAGCTAAATGATTACAGGACCAGATGTCAGATACATGACAGGCAGTACAAACTGTTCTAATTAGGAAATGTGTTCATGTATGTCTTTGTTAGTTGAAAAGAAACAAGCATCCTGATATGGTTTTCCAATAAAGGAAATGTAACATCTTACAAATCTGTGCATGTAGCAATTCCATTTTTAACTTCCAAGGGCCTTCAGGTTGCAACACAGTCATGATTAAGTAATTACCCCGTAAAAATGTCAAGTATTTTAGAATTGACACCTCAATTATCTATTTACAGACTCTGCAGGGACATTTTATTCCAACTGGAATATCTACAGTTGCATGCTGTATTGTGACAGTGTCTTACCTCGTTCCATTTGGGTTCAGTAGTGTATCGATACACTCTCGTCTTGGCTTTATTTGAAAAGAAGCCAAAGGAATCCACCTCCAATGTGCAGTAGAGATCTGATAGAGAGGAGAGGATTGAAAATATATGACATTTATAATGGCTACTGAAGTGAAATTAGGAATGAATTACGTTCAATTTGTCAAAATGTGTTTCATGCAGGTGTTATGCAACTCAGTAAATATACCAAACGAAAATCATAAATAAGTTCATTCTTATGAATTAAACAGACATTTAAGTAGTGAAACTTAAAAAATCACCTAAAATAAAAGTAAAGTCTGAAGGAAACACATACTTCCAAAAGTTTCCCACTGCTCTGTGATCACATTAAAGCTGAGCTTGCTCAGTAACTCATTTTGTCTGATTATCTATATTTTCTGTTGTGTGCATGAAGGCTAAAGGTGAGTGACTCACTCAAGCTCTGTTTGAGGCCGGAGGCAGAGTGGACAATTACATTCAGGAACCCGTGGAGACCGGGGGATTCATCCTCTGGAAAAACAGTCAGTGAGCAGAGAAAAAGAAAAAAGACGGCGAAGGGGATTAGAAAAGCATGCAGATCTCTGTTTGTTTTGGAGCAGAAACGGACATGGAAGGAAGGGATAAAACAGCCTTGTACAGTATAAAACACGAGGCTTAAAGTTCTGTGTACTTTTTATTCCCATCTGAATTACAACTATTTAAACTAAATCATATTTTTTTCCAGGGCAATTCCTCTAGCATTTCATGGTTAATAACAGAGCTGCCACACAAAGACAAAAATATGAAATCAAGCAAGTGTAACCACACACCTATACATAGAGCCACAAACAGCTTATAATTTCACTGTGGAAATATCTACTAAATCCGTCACATGATGAGGGCAACTTTATTTTAGTAAACATTTGAGTGTTAAAAACAACTTTTAAATGTAAAAAACGAGTACCTTACCTTCTTTGTTAATGCTAAGTGGAATGTGGTGGACAGTCTGCAGTTTGACACAGGAGTTGGTCAACATTTGCAGCTCCATGGAAGTCAAGGAGGAAGTTTTCAAACCTTTGGGGAAGACAATAAATGGAGACCGTAAATGATAATATATATTGGTTTCTCTTTCTCCATCATGTTTCTGTGCCTAGAATGCTCTTCACAAATGAAAAAAAAAAATCTTGATTTGTAGACATTTCTGGAACACTTACATTTCTTCTGCTGTTCCTTCATCAACTCCCTCCACTCTGCGCGTTCATAGTCCGACGAAATCAGGAAACTATAACTCTGAAAACAAAAACAACACAAAACTTCATCACTGATAGATCTAGTGAGAGGCAGACTGAACAATTAAAAGGACATGTGTCATCTGTGCTAATACTGTTTTATTTTTTTTAAACATTCTTTTAATTTTTTTGTGTGCCTATTCTTCATGTACTGTACTTGTGCTTAGCAAGTTTTACCTACTGACCACTGTTGGACTACTGGTATGTGATGTGTGTGGTATATTTTGTTGTGTTGCTGGGTATGTGAACTTTACGCTCACTGATGTTCAGCATAAATGAAGTTCTAGCGGACAAATAAGTTCATTGAATTGAATATTGAAATGTAAACTCTGCAATTATGAATTCTTGTCCAGATCATCTTTAACACATAGAAGCTATCATACAGCAATTCTTCCACACTGATACAAGAGATTCTAAGTATGAGACAGATCAAGTAGAATCAATTTTGAGCAGTAGGAGGAGAGTGAAGTTGGTGAGTGCCATCACCTTGCCGTTCTTGTTGTAGACTCTGATGGGCATGCTCGGAGATGTTAACAGGAGCAGAGACTCCTGTTCAGACAGCTTCTTCCTGAGACGGTCGATGACTTTTGAACCCTTGTTGGCTCTCTGAAATCACAGAGGTGAAAACTTTTGACTGTGTGTTTATGTTTGTGTGGCGAAACCTTACCTTTTCTCACCTTACATTGGAAGAAATGTTGTATCCAATAAGTTGTATGAAACACTTTCAAAATCCCAAACTTGCACTGTTGTCAATCTAAAAACCTGACTTTTTTTTTTTCATAGTTCCTGAACAGATTTGGTGAAACAGTGTATCAACGCTACCTTCTCTCTCTGAATCTCGCTGCGGAGGTGTGAGATCTTGACCTTCATGGCATCGAGCTCTTCATCGGGGACCTGGGGGATGCTAAGTGGCTCCGTCTCCTCGGGGCCCTGGAAGGTCAGCTCAGTCAGGGGGATGTACCACTTACTGTCATACTGTTGGTTTTTACTGCAGTGGGAGAGAAACAAAGAGATGGAGAAGAAGGGATGTGAAGGAAGTATGAAAGGAGGAGTGGATTGATAAAGACAGATCAAAGATGTGGGATGAATGGGGGGGGGGGGAAGAAGGGGGAAAAAAATAGAAAGTAAAATTTGAAAATTGTACAACAATTAAGAAGCATTTGGATTTTTCTATTGATTCTATTGAGGTAGATAACATGATATAAGACCAGCACAATGAGTTGTCTATTGTGTGAATTTTAACTTGAAAACTGGAATGAGTGTTGGATAGTAAGATGTCAGTGTGTTTACTTTTCCAAACATTTTTAGAAATCTTGTGTAACTTCGGGTCTCAGAAATCTCATTAATAGTGTGATTTTAACCAAAGACAGAAATGTTCATTTGAGCAAAATTAATTTCAAACTATAATGACATCAAATTTGAGATATTTGACCATCTTCTGCACGGCTGCAATGTTGGAAATCTATGTATTTTGGTGTATTTCCACGGGCGGTCACTTTCACTGGTTACTGGTGAGGAGGAAAAGGTAAAAACAAAAAAACAGTCAGGTTTCTTACCCTCCGATCTGTTTCTTCAGTTTGGCGCCAGAGCAGCAGATCAGTGAAAAGGAAGACATGCCGCAGCTTCCTGGCTCCCTCCACCAACTCCACCATGAAACTGTCCCTCAGAAGCTGACGGCTCTATGGCAACAACAACACCAGTGGTGGGTCAGTAACTGTTACAACTTGTGGACAGGAAACGGTTAGTTTGCAGAGCCTTTGTATTTGGATGCATCCCATAGATTAATGCCTTCTCCTCTCTTCCCACCTTACCGTTGCTGTTTTACCAGCAAGAACCGTGGAGGAGACAAGGCAAAGAACGGAATGGAGGTGACGAGGAAGCCAGGGAGACTCCTTATTATACTCCTTATATCAAAAATGTCCACTTTACTCAATCATCAGTGACAAAGCTCACATGCAACCTACTTATGTTCATTGAATATTAACCACATTATTACCCAAAAGGCTTGGAGGGTCTTGCATTAAATTGCATGAATTAAACAAATCACCTGCTAAATGCTTTTGTCATATTCTGGCATAATCATCAATTTTCCAGGATATAGAGGAATGAATGAGTTAATGGCAGACTGGGAATCACTGATGTCAGACTATGTAATGAGATGTGTAATACTGTCAATTGCCAAAAGGGGGCAGTGATGTCATTTTCCAAATAAGAAAACACATTTACAAGAATGGACTTAGAACAATAACAGGGAGCAGAGAAATGCCAAACCACAACTCAGTAGTAAATGATCCACCTTCACATGCGCATAACCTTGGTTTTACTTGTGGTGCGGGGTATAAAAAGCGGTAGGCAGGAGAGGTTCACTCTGAAAGAAAAACTGAGAGAATAAAATGAAATTTTGTATTTTAACTCAGCAGGCAAACAGAGCAGTTATATCTAGCAGGGAAGGGACCTTGCAATTTTGCCTTTGCTTTCATTCTTTTAATTGCATAAACCATATTTGTGTGTCTGATTAATTGGGGGAATGCTGTTCTACAGCATTCCACCTATTGTTATTCGGTTTTATTTATTGGGGAATGCTGTTTTACAGCATTCCACCTATTGTTGTTTCTGTCGGCCATTTTCTTTATTTTTCTGCTTATTCCCTCTTCCGTACGTTTTTTGGCTCTCTGTAACTTCTGCATACTTTCACCTATTTAAACCATTCAACTTTTCAAATGTTCAGCTCTTTCAGCTAATGATGGGACTTCTTCAACTTTTTTTCTACTATTTATACTTTTTCAAATTTTAAGCTTTTTAACACTTTTTTTAACATTGAAGTGAATGAGAGCAGCCTTCAACAACTTGAAATCCTCTTCTGCTTCAACATGTATCTCCTCCTACATTCTTCCACCTACAGACGTGATTCAAAATGTAAAATGTTCACAAAATATTTATTCAAGTGTTGGGGTGTGCTCCAGTGTTTTGATATCTTTACAGTTTTTGTGAAAAATCTGTTTAAGTTTAGTGATTATTTCAGGAAATTTTATCGATTAAACAGGTTGTGTATTGCGTTTGCTAGAGTGGATGACATCACAGCTAGAGGGTGAAGCTTCGAAAAAATTATCTTAGTTCCTTGTCTGTAAACTGCTCTCACGCCCACAATATCTACTTGTCATACACAATTTATACAACAAAACGTAGGTATTTTTGTCTAGTTTCAGAAAATCTGCTCAGTTTGTGTGCTCGCCCTTTACTTTTGGCTGGTTGAGCTTCCAAATGACAAGATGTCCATATCGTTCTCCATTGGCTTCAATGATCAAACTCCTAGATATTTCCCAGCCGAAACACTGAACAACCACTTTTTGAAATCGCTGATATGACCACATTTTACGTTTATCCATATAAATTTTATACCGATACGTTCACAAAGGCCTTGTGATGCTCAGGATCACGTCATTTGACTGATAGCAGTTATGGTGTTGCCACAGTGAGGTTTTGTTTGGGAGCTCGCTCTCAGGGACTCTGAATAGCTGCAGCACAGCACAGCTGACAGATTCAGCAGGTGACAGGCTCGTTAGCTTGATTACAGACATCAAAGCAAGTAAACATTCCCAGGCCATGGTTTACCATGACAACACTTTCACAGACACACACCCAGATACTACAGGCAGTAATATGAACAGTAGTCTATACAGATACTACAGGTAGTAATATGAACAGTAGTCTATACAGATACTTTTACAGGCTACAGGGCCTCCCCTCCATCTTCCCTATTTCTCATATAATCTGATGTCTTTTACTTCCTGCGCTCGGCCATTCTCTCTCTTTCTACTCTCGCATCTCGCCATCCACTCCCTGTCCTCACCTCCCTCTCATCATCCTCTCCATCCCTTCTCCCTCTCCTGTCTCTCTCTCTCTCTTTTCTCTCTCTCTCCTTCTCTCTCCATCCATCCTTCTCCCTCCCTCTCTATCTCTCTATTCCTCATTTTCTTTCTACTACTCTCCCTGTTCCTCTCTATTTTTTCTCATCTCTGTCCTTTCACCAACCACCATCTCCTCCCTCATCTCTATCTCTGACCCTATCCTCTCGTCCATCATTCTCCTCCCTCTCCTGTATAACAATAGGTATGTCTCCGATACGCAACATGTCTCTGATGGCAATGTTTTAATGTATATTTTAATAATATCGTTAGTCAGTGTAAATAATATGTCAGGTCATCGTGTCCATACATTTGTCATCATATAATATGTTCATTTAATAGGTCGTGGCTTAATCATGTCGACGATGTAATAATGGCAAATATGTCATTTAATAATATGTCCGTGCTCATTTCTCCGCTCATATATGTCAGATCATATATGTCCCATCATTGTCATCAACCGATTTATGGCACATGGTAATATGTCATTTATACCCGTCCGTACTATCACTATGATGTGGTAAATAACGTTAATAATAATATGTTTATATGCTCCGCCATTTTATCATCATCATGCAGTGTAATATAATTATATGTAAGCTTATATGTCATTTAATTAGGTCGGCTGTCATCATCTCTGCGATTGAATAACGAATATAATAGCGGATGTCGTGGGCTTATGGTCATCTCTCCATCGCCTTATACTCATCATTTCCTCCTCCCGGCTTCTCCCTCCCTCTCTCCTTGTCTCTTTCTCTTTCCTCTCTCTCTCCTCTCTCTCTCTTCATACTCCTTCTCCCTCCCTCTCTCTCTGTCCTCTCTCCATCCCTCCTTCTCCCTCCCTCTCTCTCTGTCTCTCTCTCTCTCTCTCTTTCCTTCCCTCTCTCTCTCTGGGGTTGAGGCGTGTGTGTAATTGAGGGGGGTGTGGGGGATTGTAGGGTTTTCTTACTTTTCTTTTTCATTTGTTGATATTTTCATTTACTTTTGTTTTAGTTTAGACGGTGTAGGTCACTTTATCTTTTATTTGTAGGCGTTTTGGTGTTTAGTTTTAGGTTTATTTGGGTGGTTTGTCTCCTGCCCGGCGTCTTCGCCCGGTCCGTCGTCTGCGCCGCCATGGTGGATGGAGAGGGTTCTCCCGCTCACCAGGAAACATGGCATTAAGATCTGTCCTAGTTTCCCGTGCAGCGTGAGAGGACATTGAGTCTAGCTGTGGGGGAGAAGGTGGGACACGGTAGTATTATGTCGCTCGGATGAGCGGCGCCGTGGTAGTCTTCCTGGACCGGGAGGAAGGTGAACAAGGTTATCCGGCGGGCATCACCGCGTGTGAAATGTTTGTACAGGTGCTGCGCTCACTCAACCAGCCACCAAGGTGGTCCTGTCAAACGTCCACCGTTCATCTCTGATGGCTTCCTCAGCAGAGAGTTGTCCAGATACGGGAAGATAGTCTCCCCGTTAAAAAGATCCTGTCTGGATGTAAATCTCCGTTGCTGAAGCACGTGGTGTCTCACACGGAGACAGCTCTATATGATACTGAACCATCGGGACGAGGAGTTGAACCTCCGGTTCCATGTTAAAGTAGATGATTATGAATACGTGATTTTTGCAACGTCATCAGGGATGAAATGTTTTGGTTGTGGAGAGGTGGGCCACCACGGTGAGGGCCTGCCCGAGACCGGGTGATCGAATCCCTCCCGGTCCGGGAGGGCAGCTGGTGCCGGGGGTCCGCCCCCGCTCCCCGAGGGTACCGGGGAGGGGGAGGCGGATGCCCAGCGATCGCTGCGGGGCGCGACCCCCACCGTGTGGGGGCTGCTGCCTCGAGGCGGCTGCCGCCTCCGGCGGCCGTGACGCTCCGGCTGACTGCGGCGTGCCGATACGTGTCTGACCCGGACGCACCGGGTGAAGTAGTACTGTAAATACACCGGGTGTTGTGGTGTGGATGTTGTGAGTGAGAGTGTGAGTGGAGATGAGAGTAGTTTAGTGGGGTGAGGAGAAAGAAACAAAAGAAAAAGAAAAAACAAACAAGGTGAAGGGGTGTCGCGGGAAACGGACAGGTGAGCTCAGGGACACACAGGGGGACAGTCTGGGAGAGACAGGGGAGGTACAGACTGAGGAGGAAGTGAAACGGTGGGGGAGCAAAGTGTTAGGTGGAGTGAACAGGTAGAGGAGGTGGTGCTGGAGGAGGAGGTGGTGATGAAGGGTAGAGGCTGTAGTTAAATCCAAACTACCTGTAAAAGCAGGCGGCGGAAGACTACCAGTGCCTCCAGTGAGGCTAAAGCGAGCGAGTGAGTGAGGAGAGTGGAGAGAAGGTGTGTGCGGATGGTAGTGAGAGTGATGAAGGTGTGTCTGATGAAAGTGAAGTTCCTAATTATAGCAGCAGTCAACAGAGGAAGTTTTATACTGCTGAGGAAATAAAATGTTTCCTAAAACAAACAAAGAATCAGCAAGGTGTAAAAGTAGAGAGAGTTTTTTTCCCGATTTGGTTCTTTTTCTGCTCCTCCGTTAGTTTTCACAACAGCCGGAAGGAGGTTTCTGAAATCACAGTCCAAGAGGGTTTTAGATTGAAAAAACTTGTGCTTAAAGTAAAAAACAACTACGTCTAGATGATGAAATGCGGCTCCAATGTTGATTAATTTATTGTTTATTGTTGTTGCTTTTAACATTTCATTTATTATGGATGTTTTTAAAGTTGGGAGTTTGAACGTAAATGGAGCTAGGAATGTCATTAAAAGAGCCAGCATTTATGAAACCATGAGAATGAAACACATTGATGTTTTATTTTTACAAGAAACTCACAGTGACAGCAGCAACGAGGCCGACTGGAGGAGAGAATGGGAAGGGGAAGCCATCCTGAGCCATGGCTCCTCTCTGAGTGGAGGAGTGGGCTTCCTCTTCTCCAGAACTTTCTCTCCGGTCTCACTGGAGGTCCGGCATTTTATCGAGGGGAGGCTTTTTTTAGTCAAAGCTCAGTTTGATCATTTTACGGCTGTTTTTATTAACCTGTATGCCCCAACAACGGTGCAGAGAAAGATCTTTTTAGAAAAGGTAGGTGGGGTTTTAAATGATTGTGCATCGGAGGATTTTTTATTCTTGGGTGGGGATTTTAACTGTACTGCAAATGCTCTTTTAGATCGTAACCATGCAGGGCCGCAATCCAGCTTCCCAGCATGCTCTTCGGGGGCGGCTGGTCTCCACCTATGGCCTGGTGGATGTATGGAGAAGGATGCATGCAGACTGCCGACAGTACACATGGTCCCACTTCAGAGAGAGTAGGATCTCCTCAGCCAGACTTGATGCGTATTTATTGTTTTTAAACAACATTTTAATATTTTTTTAAAGTGTGTAATATTGTTCCTGCTGCGTTTTACTGATCACTCTTTTGGTTTTATGTCATGTTTTTATAAAGAGATGTGAAACCGGAAAAGTGCCTATTAGCATTTTAACTCGGTTTTAACTTTTGACAAAAATTTTAGAGAGGTCCTTATTTATTTTTGGGATATTTTTAGACAGAGAAAGGGTGATTTTAGCAGTCTTAGGCAGTGGTGGGACCATGGTAAGACGGAAATTAAGCTTTATGTCAACAGCACACCCTCAACGTCTGCGTGACATCACCAGATCTATGCAGGACCTGGAGAGTGATATAGTGGAACTAGAGAAGTTAAGTGAGTCCACAGGAGATCGAGGACATTTTGAAGTCCTCAAAATCAAAAGCTAGCTTTAGCAGACCTGCTGGACGTTAAAAGTACAGGGTGCACTGGTCAGGTCCCGATTCCAGACCATCTCGGAGATGGATGCTCCCTCTAGCTTCTTCTTCGGCCTGGAGAGGAAGAATGGGCAGAAGCGGGTAATCCACACACTGCTCTCAGACACAGGGCAGGAGATCATGGAGCCGAGGCAGATCAGAGAAGCCGAGCTGTAGAGTTTTACTCCTCTCTGTACTCTAGTGAGTATGAGGAGCAGGAGGCTCTACAGGAGGAGTTCCTGAGTGGGCTACCTCAGGTCTCTGAGGAGACCAACTCCTGTCTTGAGCGCCCATTCAACTGCAGGAGGTCCACGCTGCCCTGCAGAGTATGCAGGGGAGGCGTGTCCAGGCATTGATGGCCTCACAGTCGAGTTTTTAAAGCCTTCTGGGACATCTTTGCACCACGATTTTTAGATGTTTTTAATGAAAGTCTGGCCTCTGGCTCCATGCCCTCATGTCACTGCCGGGGCAGTTGTTACGCTGCTGCCTAAAAGGAAACCTCCAGGACATCAAAAACTGGCGCCCTGTGTCTTTGCTGTGTGTGGATTACAAGCTTCTGTCCAAGGTCTTTGCCTCCAGGCTGGGGAGAGCTATGGAGCAGGTCATCCATCGGGACCAGACCTACTGTGTGCCCGGCAGGTCCATGGTGGACAATGTCCACCTCATTGGAGATGTTTTGGAGGTCTCCAGCTCGTTGGGGTTTAACACTGGTCTGATTTCTCTAGACCAGGAAAAGGCTTTTGACAGCGTTGAGCACAGCTTCCTCTGGAAAGTAATGGGGAGGTTTGGGTTCGCGCTGGTTTCATAGCCAAGATCCAGGTGTTGTACAGTGAGGTTGAGAGTGTGCTGAAGTTTAGCGGCAGTCTGTGTGCTCCTTTTAGAGTGTGTAGAGGCGTCCGGCAGGGGCTGTGCTCTGTCCGGGATGCTCGCACTCTCCCACGCTCCCTCTGCAGACTACGCCACAACATTGAAGGTCTGATTTTTACCTGGTTTTAGTGACAACATGGTTTTATCGGCTTATGCTGATGGCGTCATTGTTTTATTAAAGGCCAGCATGAGTTGGACATTTTTAGAAAAACACTGTTTTGGGTTTTAATATTTTATCTGCAGCGGGGTGAACTGGCAAAAAAGTGTAGCCCTCGCTGTTGGTGAATGGCATGGCGGTCTCCGGTTCTCCCCAAGACCTGGTCTGGGAAAGGGACGGTTTTAAATATCTCCGGGCTGTTCCTCGGTACTGAGGTGCGTAGTGCGGAGAAACTGGGAGAACCGTCATGGAAAAAATTGACAATAAAATGAACAAATGGAAGTGGCTACTCCCTCAGATGTCTTAGAGAAGTCGAGTTTTAGTTCTGAATAATTTGGTTGCATCCCTTTTGTGGCACCGTTTAGCTTGTGTGGACCCCCGTCAGGTCTACTAAGCTCAGATACAGCGAAAAATGGTGGATTTTTTTGGGGGTCTACACTGGGTGCCACAGGGGGTGCTGTTTTACCAAGAGAAGAGAGGGGGACAGGGCCTTGTCCACCTGGCCAGCAGAACGGCCACTTTCAGGCTTCAGTTTATACAAAAGTTTTTGACAGGGCCGCCTGACTTGGTGTGGGGAGGCGTGACCAGCTGTATCCTCAGACATGTGAGTAAACTGGGGCTGGATGCTGCTCTGTTCTTAACTGATCCTAAATTTTTAAAGTTAAGTGTGTTTCCTCCCTTTTTATCGGAAGCGGTTTTTAAATGCGTGGGCCCTTTTTAACTGTACATTGAATGATAGGTCTGACTCTCTGCACTGGTTGTTGGAAGGAGCCGCTGGTCAGCGGGGAGCAGACTGGACATCTGCAGCGGGGTGCCGGGCTGCTGGCAGCCCTGAACCGATCCAGGACCCTGAGCCTGCAGCAGCTGGTTGAGGCAGGGGCCTGGACTACTCGGGGGCGGGGCTCTGGGCTCTCTCCTGGGTCTGACATCCATCCGGGTGCGCATGCGAATCTCCAACCTATGGACCCAGAAGCTGAGTGGGAGAGAGAGGAGGCTCCTCGTAGATGCGGCGGGGGAGACTATGCCAAACCCCACAGAACCCGTTCCCAGAGGTCTACATGAGCCCAGAGTTTGGAGAGGAACCGGCCCCCTGCTAGCTGTCAGTAGCCGGGCAAGCTCACCCTGCACGGAGCAGACAAAGTGACACTCTACCAGAACTGTGTGAAAGCCATCAATAAAAAAGGACTGAGTGGCAGACCCCCCACTGTCTGGAATGACAGGCTGGGGGGGGGGCATCCTTGTCCCCAGTGGAGGGTTTTATACAAGCCTCCCCTCAAAAAACGGACCGCTGACCTCCAGTGGAGGATTCTACATGGTGCTGTCGCCTCCAATGCTTTTATCTCTGTTCTTAACCCGACTGTTCTTAGCCAGTGCCTGTTCTGTAACCTGCGAGAGACTGTCTACCACATGTTCACTGAGTGTAAGAGACTCACTGAGTTCTTCTCTCTTTTAACTTTGTTTTTTAGTCTTTTTAACGTAGTTTTTACTGAGAGGATTTTTATTATGGGAGCTGTGTATAAAAAGGCACAAAAAGATAAATGGCAGCTCCTGAACTACCTTTCAGGTGAAGCAAAAATGGCGATTTATATTACCAGAAAGAACAGGGTGGAGAACAGGGAGGGGCAGGAGGCCAGGGCAGTCTGGCTCTGTAATATCAGGGCCAGACTCTGGTTAGAGTTTAGATTTTATAAACATATCGGAGACATTGATGCTTTTAAAATACGTTGGTGTTTTAATGACATTGTTTGTTCGGTGGTTGATGATGAGCTGGTTTTTGCACAAGTTTTTATCGGATAATATTCTGTCTTGTAAATACAACTACTGAGATTTTATTGCATTAGCACTTTATTTATTTGTGAACCTGCATAAAGTATAATTATGTAAATAAAGTGTTTTGTAAAAATCAAAAAAAAAAATCTCCTTCTCTCTCATCCCGCTTTCTCCCTCCCTCTCTCCCTGTCTCTTTCTCTTTTTCTCTCTCTCTCCTTCTCTCTCTCCATTACTCCTTCTCCCTCCCTCTCTCTCTCTCTGTCCTCTCTCCATCCCTCCTTCTCCCTCCCTCTCTCTCTGTCTCTCTCTTTCTCTTTTTCTCTCTCTCTCCTTCTCTCTCCATCCGCCTTCTCTCTTTCTCTCTCTCCTTTTTCCATCTCGCCTTCTCTCTCTGTCTCTCTTCTTCTCTCTCTCCTCTTTTCCATCCTATTTCTCTGTTTCTTTCTCTCTCTCTTCCTGTTTCTCTCTATTTTTTCTCTCTCTGTCCTCTCTCCATCCCTCCTTCTCCCTCCCTCTCTCTCTGTCTCTCTCTCTCCTTCTCTCTCATCCCTTTCTCCCTCCCTCTCTACCTGTCTCTTTCTCTTTTTCTCTCTCTCTCCTTCTCTCTCTCCATTACTCCTTCTCCCTCCCTCTCTCTGTCCTCTCTCCATCCCTCCTTCTCCTTCCCTCTCTCTCTGTCTCTCTCTCTCTCTCTCTCTCTCTCTCTCTCTCTCTCTCTCTCTGTCTCTCTGGGAGTTGAGGCTTGTGTGAGTGAGCTGTGGGGATTTGTAGGTTTTCTTACTTTTCTTTTTCATTTGTTGATATTTTCATTTACTTTTGTTTAGTTTAACGGTGTAGGTCACTTTATCTTTTTATTTGTAGTACGTTTTGGTGTTTAGTTTTAGGTTTATTTGGGTGGTTTTGTCTCCTGCCGGCGTCTACGCCCGGTGGCGTCAACACGCCGCCATGGTGAATGGAGAGGGGTTCTCCACGCTCACCAGGAAACATGGCATCAAGATCTGTCCTAGTTTCCCGTGCAGCGTGGAGGACATTAGTCTAGCTGTGGGAGGGAAGGTCGGGAGCGGTAATATTATGTCGGCCTCTCGGATGAGGCGCGCCGTGGTCATCTTCCTGGACCGGGAGGACAAGGTGAACCAAGTTATGGCGGCGGGCATCACCGTGTGTGAAATGTTTGTTCAGGTGCTGCCGCTCACTCAACCGGCCACCAAGGTGGTCCTGTCAAACGTCCACCGTTCATCTCTGATGGCTTCCTCAGCAGAGAGTTGTCCGGACTGCGGGAAGATAGTCTCCCCGTTAAAAGATCCTGTCTGGATGTAAATCTCCGTTGCTGAAGCGCGTGGTGTCTCACCGTAGAGCAGCTCTATATGATACTGAACCATCGGAACGAGGAGTTGAACCTCCGGTTCCATGTTAAAGTAGATGATTATGAATACGTGATTTTTGCAAGCGTCATCAGGGATGAAATGTTTTGGTTGTGGAGAGGTGGGCCACACGGTGAGGGCCTGCCGAAGCCGGGTGATCCGAATCCTCCCGGTCCGGGAGGGGCAGCTGGTGCCCGGGGGGTCCGCCCCCGCTCCCGGGTACCGGGGAGGGAGGGCGGATGCCCAGCGGTCCGCTGCCGAGGCGGCGGACCCCCACCGTGTGGGGGCTGCTGCCTGGGGCCGGCTACCGCCTCCGAGCGGCCGATGGCCGCTCCGCGCTGCACAGCGCGTGCCCGATCGCGTCTGACCGGGCCTTCGGGTGAGTAGTACTGTAAATACACCGGGTGTTAGTGTGGATGTTGTGAGTGAGAGTGTGAGTGGAGTGAGAGTAGTTTAGTGGGTGAGGAGAAAGAAACAGAAAAGAAAAAAACAAACAGGTGAAGGGGTGTCTGGGGAACGGACAGGTGAGCTCAGGGACACACAGGGGGACAGTCTGGGAGAGGAACAGGGGAGGTACAGAACTGAGGGGGAAATGAAGCGGTGGGGAGCAAAGTGTTAGGTGGAGTGAACAGGTAGAGGAGGTGGTGCTGGGAGGAGGTGGTGATGGAGGGAGTAGAGGCTGTAGTTAAATCCAAACTACCTGTTGCAAGACGGAGACCCTACAAAAACCAGTGCCTCCAGTGAGGGGCCGGCCGGGCAGTGAGTGAGGAGAGTGTGTGAAAGGTGTGTCCGGATGGTAGTGAGAGTGATGAAGGTGTGTCTGATGAAAGTGAAGTTCCTAATTATAGCAGCAGTCAACAGAGGAAGTTTTATACTGCTGAGGAAATAAAATGTTTCCTAAAACAAACAAAGAATCAGCAAGGTGTAAAAGTAGAAGAGTTTTTTCCCGATTTGGTTCTTTTCTGCTCCTCCGTTAGTTTTCACAACAGCCGGAAGGAGGTTTCTGAAATCACAGTCCAAGAGGGTTTTAGATTGAAAAAACTTGTGCTTAAAGTAAAAAACAACTACGTCTAGATGATGAAATGCAGCTCCAATGTTGATTAATTTATTGTTTATTGTTGTTGCTTTTAACATTTCATTTATTATGGATGTTTTTTAAAGTTGGGAGTTTGAACGTAAATGGAGCTAGGAATGTCATTAAAAAGAGCCAGCATTTATGAAACCATGAGGAATGAAACACATTGATGTTTTATTTTTACAAGAAACTCACAGTGACAGCAGCGAGGCCGACTGGAGGAGAGAATGGGAAGGGGAAGCCATCCTGAGCCATGGCTCCTCTCTGAGTGGAGGAGTGGGCTTCCTCTTCTCAGAACTTTCTCTCGGTCTCACTGGAGGTCCGGCATTTGATCGAGGGAGGCGCTTTTTAGTCAAAGCTCAGTTTGATCATTTCACGGCGTTTTTATTAACCTGTATGCCCCAACAACCCGGTGCAAGAGAAAGATCTTTTTAGAAAGGTAGGTGGGGTTTTAAATGATTGTGCATCGGAGGATTTTTATTCTTGGGTGGGGATTTTAACTGTACTGCAAATGCTCTTTTAGATCGTAACCATGCAGAGCCGCATCCAGCTTCCCAGCATGCTCTGGGGGCTGCGGTCTCCACCTATGGCCTGGTGGATGTATGGAGAAGGATGCATGCAGACTGCCGACAGTACACATGGTCCCACTTCAGAGAGTAGGATCTCCTCAGCCAGACTTGATCGTATTTATTGTTTTAAACAACATTTTAATATTTTTAAAGTGTGTAATATTGTTCCTGCTGTTTTTACTGATCACTCTTTGGTTTTATGTCATGTTTTTATAAGAGATGTGAAACCGAAAAGTGCCTATTAGCATTTTAACTTCGGTTTTAACTTTTGACAAAAATTTTAGAGAGGTCCTTATTTATTTTGGGATATTTTTAGACAGAGAAAGGGTGATTTTAGCAGTCTTAGGCAGTGGTGGGACCATGGTAAGGCCGAAGTTAAGCTTTTATGTCAACAGCACACCCTCAGCGTCTACGTGACATCACCAGATCTATGCAGGACCTGGAGAGTGATATAGTGGAACTAGAAGTTAAGTAGAGTCCACAGGAGATCGAGGACATTTTGAAGTCCTCAAAATCAAAAGCTAGCTTTAGCAGACCTGCTGGACGTTAAAAGTACAGGGTGCACTGGTCGAGGTCCCGATTCCAGACCATCTAGGAGATGGATGCTCCCTCTAGCTTCTTCTTCGGCCTGGAGAGAGGAAGAATGGGCAGAGGCGGGTAATCCACACACTGCTCTCAGACACAGGGCAGGAGATCATGGAGCCGAGGCAGATCAGAGAAGCGAGCTGTAGAGTTTTACTCCTCTCTGTACTCTGAGTGAGTATGAGGAGCAGGAGGCTCTACAGGAGGAGTTCCTGAGTGGGCTACCTCAGGTCTCTGAGGAGACCAACTCCTGTCTTGGGCGCCCATTCAACTGCAGGAGGTCCACGCTGCCCTGCAGAGTATGCAGGGGAGACGTGCCCCAGGCATTGATGGCCTCACAGTCGGGATTTTTAAAGCCTTCTGGGACATCTTTGCACCACGATATTTTAGATGTTTTTAATGAAAGTCTGGCCTCTGGCTCCATGCCCATGTCCTGCCGCAGGGGCAGTTGTTACGCTGCTGCCTAAAAAGAAACCTCAGGACATCAAAAACTGGCGCCCTGTGTCTTTGCTGTGTGTGGATTACAAGCTTCTGTCCAAGGTCTTTGCCTCCAGGCTGGGGAGAGCTATGGAGCAGGTCATCCGCCGGGACCAGACCTACTGTGTGCCCGGCAGGTCCATGGTGGACAATGTCCACCTCATTCGAGATGTTTTGGAGGTCTCCAGCTCGTTGGGGTTTAACACTGGTCTGATTTCTCTAGACCAGGAAAAGGCTTTTGACGGCGTTGAGCACAGCTTCCTCTGGAAAGTAATGGGGAGGTTTGGGTTCCCGCTGGTTTCATAGCCAAGATCCAGGTGTTGTACAGTGAGGTTGAGAGTGTGCTGAAGTTTAGCGGCAGTCTGTTGTGCTCCTTTTAGAGTGTGTAGAAGCGTCCGGCAGGGCTGTGCTCTGTCCGGGATGCTCCGCACTCTCCCTAGACTCCCTCCTCTGCAGACTACGCCACAACATTGAAGGTCTGATTTTACCTGGTTTTAGTGACAACATGGTTTTGTCGGCTTATGCTGATGGCGTCATTGTTTTTATTAAAGGCCAGCATGAGTTGGACATTTTAGAAAACACTGTTTTGGGTTTTAATATTTTATCTGCAGCGAGGGTGAACTGGCAAAAAGTGTAGCCCTCGCTGTTGGTGAATGGCATGGCCGGTCTCCGGTTCTCCCCAAGACCTGGTCTGCGGGAAAGGGGACGGTTTTAAATATCTCGGGCTGTTCCTCGGTACTGAGGTTAGGTAGTCGTGCGGAGAAACTGGGAGACCGTCATGGAAAAAATTGACAATAAAATGAACAAATGGAAGTGGCTACTCCCTCAGATGTCTTATAGAGGTCGAGTTTTAGTTCTGAATAATCTGGTTTGCATCCCTTTTGTGGCACCGTTTAGCTTGTGTGGACCCCCGTCAGGTCTACTAAGCTCAGATACAGCGAAAAATGGTGGATTTTTTTTGGGGGTCTACACTGGGTGCCACAGGGGTGCTGTTTTTACCAAGAGAGAGGGGGACAGGGGCCTTGTCCACCTGGCCAGCAGAACGGCCACTTTCAGGCTTCAGTTTATACAAAAGAAGTTTTTGACAGAGGGCCGCCTGACTTGGTGTGGAGGAACGTGACCAGCTGTATCCTCAGACATGTGGTAAACTGGCGGGCTGGATGCTGCTCTGTTCTTAACTGATCCTAAATTTTTAAAGTTAAGTGGGTTTCCTCCCTTTTTATCAGAGCGTTTTTAAATCGTGGGCCCCTTTTTAACTGTACATTGAATGATAGGTCTGACTCTCTGCACTGGTTGTTGAAGGAGCCGCTGGTCAGCGGAAGCAGACTGGACATCTGCAGCGGGGTGCCGGGCTGCTGGCAGCCCTGAACCGATCAGGACCCTGAGCCTGCAGCAGCTGGTTGAGGAAGCAGGGCCTGGACTGCTCGGGGGCGGGGCTCTGGGCTCTCTCCTGGGTCTGACATCCCATCCGGTCGCTACTTGAATCCTCAACCTATGGACCCAGAAGCTGAGTGGGAGAGAGAGGAGGCTCCTCATGGAGTCACGGCGGGAGGCTATGCCAAACCCACAGACCCGTTCCCAGAGGTCTACATGAGCCCAGAGTTTGGAGGAGCCGGCCCCCTGCCTAGCTGTCAGTAGCCGGGCAAGCTCACCCTACGCGCAGACGGGCAAAGTGACACTCTACCAGAACTGTGTGAAAGCCATAACAAAAAGGACTGAGTGGCAGACCCCCACTGTCTGGAATGACAGGCTGGGGGGGGGGCATCCTTGTCCCCAGTGGAGGGTTTTATACAAGCCTCCCCTCAAAAAACGGACCGCTGACCTCCAGTGGAGGATTCTACATGGTGCTGTCGCCTCCAATGCTTTTATCTCTGTTCTTAACCCGACTGTTCTTAGCCAGTGCCTGTTCTGTAGCTACGAGACTGTCTACCACATGTTCACTGAGTGTAAAGAGACTCACTGAGTTCTTCTCTCTTTTAACTTTGTTTTTAGTCTTTTTAGCGTAGTTTTTACTGGAAGGATTTTTATTATGGGAGCTGTGTATAAAAAGGCACAAAAAGATAAATGGCAGCTCCTGAACTACCTTTCAGGTGAAGCCAAAATGGCGATTTATCTTTTTGTGCCTTTTTATACACAGCTCTCGTAAAACTACGTTAAGAACTAAAAATAAAGTTAAGAAGAAATCATAGTAATCTCGCAGGTACGTCGAGATTAAAATTTGAAGATAAAAACATTAGGCTGACAGCACCATGTAGAATCCCTCACTGAGCTGTCCGTACCGCGGG